>NC_087346.1:85436590-85739621 GCF_030014295.1 Loxodonta africana
AGTTTATGGAGAGCTTAAGCCAAAAAAAACTAAACCCATTGCTGTGGAGTTGATTCCAACTCATAGCGACCATATAGGAACGACTAGAGTGCCCCTAGGTTTTCCAAGGAACAGCTGGTAGGTTCAAACTGCCGACCTTTTTGATCATCAGCCAAATGCTTAACGATGGCATCATCAGGGCTCCATGGAGATCTTAAAGAAAGTAAAATAAATAAATAATTATATAGCCACCATGAGAGAAATCTAGAAAAATGTTTATTTTCTCTAATAGAAGAATTAAGTCTTGAAATATTAGAAAGGACATTTTACAGATGATTTAGGGACTTTTTTAATCTGAAATGTGTTTAGTTTACAAATTTAGTTTAATAATCTGAGAATGAAGTTTGTGTGCCTAGGGATATTATATCAAAAATATAATTTTTTTCACACAAAAAAATATATATAGAAAATGCAGCGAAAGCAAGCAAAAAAGCCCAGTTAGTAAGTACATTTGCGTCAAAAGTGTTATATACATTTCACCAGAAGAGATAGTGAGGAAAGGGTAGGATAGGGAGTCCAAGAGGACCTGACCTCTTGGTAAATCATCTAGAGATTGTTGGACACATTTTACGGAGAGAAGAGAAGCGGCATAACATAGGCTTTCTAGAATCATGTGACAGAAAAGAAAAAAGACATCATTAGGTTCATGGGGGTTAAAACTCCTTAAACTCAGTACCCAGTTTCCTCGAGTCGATTCTGGCTCATAGCAACCCTATAGGACGGAGTAGAACTGCCCCATAGAGTTTCCAGTGAGCGCCTGGCAGATTCATACTCAACCCTTTGTTTAGCAGCCGTAGCACTTAACCACTACGCCACCAAAGACTCCTTGGTGGGTACTAATAGAGAACAAACCAATGAGTCCAAGAAAGCATCTGAATAGAAGAATAAATATAGGAAATGCTTAAGTTAAAACCTCAGTCTATTGGAGATAGGAGATGTGATTAAACTATACATTCATTGAAACCCTTTCATCTAATAAGGGAAAAATAAATATAAAATATGACCTGGGAGAAATCATCTTCTTCACACACATTTTCCTTAATTAGTCTTTGCCCCAAAGAACTAAGGCTCCATCAGATCTGAGACCTTACAGCTTTTATTCACCGTCTCCCCAGCATATGAACACTGTCTGGCAATATAATGTGCTAAATGAATATTTTTCAAACATGATCAATTAAAAAGTCTTTCTGTAAATATTTATAACATCTTTATACCTATCTAAAATAAATTAATAAGTGAATGAGGTGAAAAGAGTGGGTGAAAGGTTTTAGAGAGCTGAAAATATCTGAATGGCTGGCAATAAAATTTGAATATGATATGTAAAAACAGGGAGCCACAGTAAGATTTTGACTTTGATCACATAATAAAACCTCTATCCATATATATTTTTTCTATAATGCAGACATTTTTATGACATATATTAACTTTTTAAAGGCAAAAAAATAAATAAATAAAAATAAAACCTACCTAAATAAGAACTAGATAAGAAAATACATTGGATTGATCCAGTATGTTTCTGTTTCTCCATCTTCCCTTTCATAGGAATTGATTACCATGAAGGTCTTCATCCTTGCCTGCCTGGTGGCTTTTGCTCTTGGAAGAGAGGTAAGTACGGAGAGAAGTTTCTAGATAATTAACACATAATGGGCTACCGGACTAGGTGTAGAGAATAATATCACCAACACTCTTAAGTATTCAAATAATGCAGAATTTTGGCAGAATATTTTGACTTCTGGAAGAAGCCCTCGTGGTACAGTGGTTAAGCAATCAGCTACTAACCAAAAGGATGGAGGTTCAAACCCACCAGCCACTCCGTGGGAGGAAGATGTGGCAGTCTGCTTCTGTAAAGATTATATTCTTGGAAACCCAGTGGGGCAGTCCTACAGGGTCACTATGAGTCGGAATCAACTTGATAGCAATGGGTTTCTTTTTTTTTACTTCTAAGAAACTGGTTTACATACACCCAGTGTCTCAACTCAGCTGCCTACAGGGCCACAAAGCTGTGCTGAAAGCTTGTAATGCCTCGTCTACCAGTCCCTGGAGGAAAAATAAACAAACTAATAAGCAACAAAGAAAACAAGGAGGTGAAAGAATTATAAAGGCAAAAAAAAGAGTATTATTGCACAAATAAAATTTCATGGTTGTGAAACTTACATAAAAATATGTTATTCCATGCTAAAATATGTGTATCCTTAACTATAGGGCACTAGATCAAATCCTATCTGTGTCTGTCCAAAGACACACAGAGAATGGAGTATCAGGCCATACCCAGATAATCATAATAAATGCTTAATGCAGTTTAAAATAACTCATTTTCTATTACTCATCTAAAGTTTTGTGCTGTATACAGGTAGCATAATAATTCTGAAATAAATTTATGAAATAGATAATTCTTCATAAAGGAAGTGACGAAAAGTAGTAATCATGATTAATAGTGAGTTAGCCATAGAAACTAAAATAATGTTTTTTCTTTTACAGAAGGAAGAAATTATTGTATCTACTGAGGTAAGATATTTAGATTCAGAGGAAGTTTCCCAAGGACAAAACAGTAACATTCTATGGTGATCTATGACAAGAATCAGCCAGTTTTTTTTTTTTTTTCTTTACAGACTGTAGAAAATCTTTCAAGCAGTGAGATAAGACAATTTTATTCAGAGGCGATTTCTCAATTTTAGAACATGCTATGCTTATCTTTTTATTATGTTACATTATGGTAGTTAAGCTAATTTAACTATGTTCTGATTTACAAATTCTAATGTAAATTTCTAATATAACACGTTTATGAAGACTAACTGTCTGGAGAATTCAGTATTATAGTAGTTTCTAGGTTGGCTTCCTACTTGAATTTGTAAGTCACTTTGCTCTCTTTTTATCGATGGTACAATCTGTTTTGTCTCTTCACTTTTAACTGAGCTCTCTCTGCTCTGACTTCATTGTTTTGATAGCCATTTGTTGAGAGCCTTCTACAGATGACATTGTCTAGGAGTTGATGATACAAACTGAAAAGTTAAGCACGTCAATTCCAATAGCAAAGAGATTGTAATGTAGTGGTTAGGCAAACATGCAAATGGACATATTTTGTAATTACAATTGTCACTTTAATAAGTAAGAAGCAACGAGACACAGACAGTGTAGTTGTAAATCTGCCGGGTGAATCAGGTAAATATTTACCCTTGCACCACTATTTTTGGGTCTACCTTTACCTGCTAATTAAATATATTTTTTTCTCTTCAAAAAGTTTGTGAGATCCTTAGGAGAAATGTTTACTTCTTATCCTTCATTGGCATACATATTGTTAAGCCTAGCACATAACAAGTGAACTTAGAATGATCAATAGGATAGATCAATGGTTATTAGAATGTACTTTCAATGAATATTATACTTTTAGAATCAGATAGGGTACTAGAGATCACTTTTTGTCATAGGAAGGATAAGGGTAGAGAAGGATTAAATTAGCATCTATTAAATACATCTTTTTATTCTATGTTCACTAGCTTTCTTTTCTGATTTGATTGCATTTATCTATCTGTATGTATATACATAAACAGGCTTATATAGAACAGTGTAACTTACTAGTTTCAGCAATTATCCTAAGTCTTGACTGATATTATTTAATAACGTGTCCATATTAACCTATCAAAAGCCTTTGTTTTCTGAGATATATTGACAAATAAGAATTGTTCACTTGACTAGAAATCATTAAAACTCAACCTTATTTTTATTTTTCTGAAGGAATCTGTTACACAAGTCAACAAAGTAAAACCTTCACATTTAAATGTCCATATTTTCCAAAAATTTCCCATGTTTAATTTTCACATATGGTGATAGTTTTTTGTCATTTGTTTTTTAGCAAAAACCTGAGGGAGTTAAGCATGAGGAACAGCAAAGAGAGGTAATTTGCTCATGATGAGTATATTTCTAAAGTTTTTAGGAAGTATGATACCTACGAAAATATTTATTCATTAGAAGAACTTATATGTTCAGTCTAAAGAATGGTAATAAATTAAGTGCTGTGTACCAACCAACCAGGGTAAGAATCAGGCATTGACAAAGTCATTATATTTTCTCTGACATAAATGCAGTTTTTAAACTCATAATCTATTCCCAGAGTACAAGTTAAATCCCTAAGACTAACTGCATAGTAGGAGGAATATTCCTAGGTCAGAAACTATGCTCATCTTATTCCCAAGGTAGATATGGTAATGAAAAGGAATAGGGAAGCAATCTGGCACAGAATCCTAACTTACTCACTTTTCAGTTGTGTAACTTTGGCCTCAAGTTTTCTGTGCCTTACCTTCTTTATCTGTAAACTGAGAATATTAATAACAATATTTATACCATAGAGTTGATGAGCTGGCACATAATAAATACTCAAATGGTTTTATACTAACATTTATTGAATATATGAATATATGATATTTTTAAGAATATTTCCATTACAAAGATGAGAGAAGAGAGGTACAGAGCAATTGAGTACCTAATTGTGTAACAATATCAGAAAGTTATTAAGTAGCAGAGTTTACTTAAAAATGAAGGCTTTTCCTGAACAACATAGAATTCTATATTTAATCAATTTACATTTATAGTAACATATTTACCTAATTGTAGTATTTAGGATCCCCTGCTTCATCTAGGAAGATGGATTGTTTGGTGCTCACACCAAATATTTATTAAGTTAAAATGAATTTACAAAATTGTATTTCTTAAAAGATTCCAGCTAGTTACCTTCTACCAAGGAGAAGAGTTGGTTAATGTTAAATAATGTCTTGAATTTTGCCAAAAATTAAGACTGGCTTTTCATTAAAATAAAGCAAAAATAAACCTTGGCATTATCCTTCCGAATCCTTTAAAAATAGATTCCTCTTTATTATGTGAAAACAATTGGGTCTATTATGAACACATGTTGGAAAGCCCATGTCTTCAGAAGACCAAAGTGAACAGCTACAGTTATCTAGGGAACTGGAAAAGGTGGAAAATGTCTTGAAATCTCCAAGCATTGTTTTCAGCTTGAACTGTGGGTTCACCTATGAAGTGAGTGGATTAATGAGAAATCCTCAAAGAGCATTTTACTCAATATTCTTCCCATAACTCAAAATGATTTCTTAACCAAGATAAGTGCAAGGTGTTCTATCTTTATTTTCACTCAATGACAACTATGTGTGTTTTGACAACTATGATTCTCCAAGAGGGAGAAGAGATTAATTCATCATGAATGACAATAATAACTAAATCATAGATTCAAAGATTCCTTTTCCTTCTTTCCAGGATGAACATCAGAATAAAATCCAGCCCCTTTTCCAGCCACAGCCTCTAGTCTATCCTTTCGCTGAGCCCATTCCTTATACTGTCTTTCCACCAAACGCCATTCCTCTTGCTCAGCCTATTGTGGTGCTGCCTTTCCCTCAGCCTGAAGTAAAGCAACTCCCTGAAGCTAAAGAAATCACCTTTCCTAGGCAAAAATTGATGTCCTTCCTTAAGTCTCCAGTAATGCCCTTTTTTGACCCCCAGATCCCAAATCTTGGGACCGATCTTGAAAATCTGCACCTTCCTCTGCCTCTGCTCCAGCCCTTAAGACACCAGCTCCACCAGCCTCTTGCTCAGACTCCAGTGCTTCCTCTTCCTCTATCCTTGCCCAAAGTCCTGCCCGTTCCCCAGCAGGTGATACCCTATCCCCAGAGAGGTAGACCCATCCAAAACCTTCAACTGTACGAAGAGCCTCTACTTGACCCAACCCGTAAGATCTACCCAGTGGCTCAACCACTTGCTCCAGTTTATAACCCTGTTGCTGTAAGTTCAAATCTACTTACTGAGTTGTTTCACTTATGATGTATGTGTGATGTTAGCATAAAGGAGAACTCTAGAATTAAAAAAAAAAAATGCATACATGAATGTATCCCAAAAAACACACAGTTTTAGATCAGTGATTCTCAAGACAAATATGCAATAAAATCACCTGAAGGACATTTTTCTTCCACCAGAGAGAATTCCAATGCCTAAGCCTATCCACAGGGATTATGGTATAATTGTTCTGATTTTTTGGGAGAAGAAACAGAGTGTTGGGAAGAGATGCTTTCAGGGATTCTTATTTAACTGGTTTGTTGAGAACTTCTGAATTAGGTAAAGAAGATATGGGCTTCTTAAAGCCAGAATTAAATTTGATAATCTGATTGGGTTTGGAATAAAGACAATTTATTATTTTCTGCAGTTTTGAGTTTTTCTTGTGTACACCTATTCCCCATGTGCCTTTATTTTCCTTCACAATACCTTAATCTTGATATATACATAGGATGTTTATTTCATTACTCAAAGCATTCTTAGGGCAAGTATTCTTGCCAAGCTGTGAATTGTATATTTATATACATTTTTGCTTATTTTTAAGGTCTAAGAAGATTACAAAGTTAATGCCCCCTTCTTACTTCTGGTAAGTTTTGGGAGCTTGGGAATTAAACTAATTTTTCCTATATTTAATATTTTTTGGCATTTCATTGTCTTGGATAAGCCCAAGATAGTATAAACTCCATCAATATATTAACTTATTTATTTGTTAATTATCAATTTATTCACAATAGTTGACTATTATTTACTGACCTGATTATATATCCTTTGAATTTCAATTATTGCTTTTAATTTCATTTATGGCTATTGCCACAGATTTGACTGGTTTGCTTTCAAGTAGCTTATACTTGATTATCACCTTTTTTAGGAACAACAAAAATAATTTTCTTCTACTTTCATATAAATATATTTGAGGTATTTTTAAAGATAAACTTGCATTTTTATATTTAACTTGGACTTCATAAGATTTTAATTGTTTTTATCACATTTAAAATTTATATATTTTCTTTTGATTCATGAGTCAAAGTAAAATTATTTGGTCCAGGTGTGAGGGCTAAAAATGGAAGAGAGGCTAGCTTTGGGATTCCTAAGACATGAATTCTTTCATGATCATGACAGACTAGATATTTCATGAAAACAGTTCTAAGTGAGCTGATATTTAGTCTCCTAGAAATTTTTATATGCTCCCAAAGAAGGGCACAGCAGGAAGCATTTGTAATTAAATTTCTCTTATGAGTTAATCCACTAAATTTACACATAGGAAGAAAAGAGCAGTTTTATCATTTACCATAACTAATAATATATAAAAATATATATATATATTTTCTCTTTATTCCACAGAATTGACTGCGACTGGAAATGTGGCATCTTTTCTTTGTATCGTGTTATCAAAAATGAATTATTTTTGAATGAATCTACATGGAAATAGCCAAACATTATTTCTTCATTTATTTTGTGCATTGTATGGGACTCCTCTTGATTTGAATTTTACTCATACATTCTTCACACTCTTCAATTTTTAATTCAATTAGTACCTTATAAATTCAATTTTGAATTGGCAACTGTATAAACACATATCAAAAAATATGTATAAAATAGTTTCTGAAATTGTGCTTATTATTAGTTCTTTAAAAATGTATTTCCTTTCCAGTCTTTCTAAGAAATTAATCTTTTTAGGCATATTTATGTTGTCCTGTCTTTATTACAATTTTATAAAAGCAGTTAGCCACTTTAATGATAACTTTAGATTATTATTGGTGTTGAAAATAAGTATGGAAGAATGCTTTGAAATTGAGTGACTGTATCATTAGAAGGATATCAAAAAGTAGAGGAAGAGATAGAATGATCATACATTCCAGTTTGCTCTACAATGTCTAGGTTTACATCTATTGTCCCAGTTTAATTGTTATGACTGTGCTTTTCACTCAAAAGTAGCTGTAATTAGATGTTAAATTGTATGGTCACACCTGGGTGGCACAATTAGCCCTTATCTACTAGCCTAAAAATTGGCTTCAAACACATTCAATGGTGCCACAAAAGAAAGGACTGGCAATCCATTTTATAAAAATTACAGCCAAGAAAACTCTATGAAGCAGTTCTACTCTGTAACACATGATGTTGCCACGAATCAGAATTAAATGTTTTGTTTTTAGGGAACGAATTTTAAATGTGAAATCTGAATCACGACTCTGACACATAATAACTGAGTTAGGTTAAAGAAGTTAACCAATCTCTCTGAGCTTCAGTTCTCACATCTGTAAAATACTAATTCAAAGGTTTTTAATAACAGTGATATGATTACTGCACTGTATTTTTTTTTATAGTACATGATAGGTATTCCCTGTTGCTCAACATTGCTCACATACTTGCACCAGAGCAGTAGGAGCCAGTATCCCATCCAGAATAAACTGGGTTACTTAATAGCAATGCCAAAGAAAGTACGACCTACATGAAGTTCTGATATTCATTCTTTCTGAATGTGGAGTAAATGTTTCATTGTTATGATTTGTCCTTCGTATACCAACCCCTCCTCATGTAACGTGATTTCACATCCTCAGATATACACAATGAGTTGTATCTAGCAATTTTTCTTGCATCCTAAAAGTTTTCCTCATCTCCAGGGATCAAGCAGGAGCCCCAGCTGGAAAAGAAAATAAGGCAGATCAGAATAGCATTAAAAAACTAAATTGTCATAGGAACTACAGCTCAAAAAAGGAAACCAAGATCAATGTGTTAACATAAATAGGGCTACTACCTATTGAAACCGAAGATTTAAATAGTCTGAGTTTCCTAACATAATATCCAAGGTGCCCAGGATACAATTAAAAAGCCCTGAAAAACACAACTTGGATGATAAAATATAGTCAAATGACTCCAACTCTGAGATGAATCAGATGTTGGAATATATGACAAGGATTTTAAAACAGCTACCATGAAGTATTCAAAAAATGTTTTGATGAACCATCATGAATTTGCTTGAAACAAATGAAAAAAAATAGGTTATAAAAAAGAACCAAATAAAAATGATAGAACTTAAAAATACAGTAACTGAAAAAAAAAAAAGCTTGTTGGATTTTCTCCAATATTAGGGATGAAACAGAAGACATCATAATAGATATGGCAGCCCTTGAAAGGAAAACAAGGGAATGTTATAAACAACTTTACACTTACAAATTTGACAACTTAAAAGGGATGAACTAATTCTGAAAACCACGAACTACTAAAATTTAGTCAAAATGAGATAGAGAGCTTGCAAAATACTGTAAACCATTAAAAAGAAATTGAATTTATAATTTAAAAGCTTCCAAGAAAAACATATTGACATATTCAAGCCCAGATAGTTTTACAGGAGAATTTTTACCAAACATTTAAATAAGAATTAACACTAATTCTATTCAATCTCTTCCAGAAAATATAAAGGTGGAAACACTCCCATCCCATTTTATGAGGCCAAACAGAGACAGCACATACACACACACACACTCGCACACGCACACACACATATAGACCAGTATCTCTGATGAACTTAGATGGAAAACTGAACAAAATATTAGCAATTAAATTACAAAAAAAAAATTAAAAAAATGCACCCCAACCAAATGGAGTTTATTCCAAGGAAGCAAGGTATGCAATATTTGAAAATCAGTGTGGCCCATCATATCAATAAGCTAAAGAAGAAAAAAAAATCGTATCAATTTACACAGAACAAGCATTTAACAAAATTAAACACCCATTCATGATTTAAAAAAAAAAAAAAAACAACTCAGCAAACAAGAAATAGAGAAAAACTTTAACAACCTCATAAAAAATATCTACCAACTCCCCTCGTCCCAAACAATCAGACAAAAACCTGAAAAAATAAGTTGTCAGCTAACATCATACTTAATGGTCAAATACTGAGCACTTTTCTTCTCAGATGAGGAATATAGCAAGGATGTGCCCTCTTTCCATTCTTATTTAATACAGTATGAGGAATTCTAGCAAGAGCAATAAGTTAAGAAGAAGAAATAAAAGACATATAGACTGAGGAAGAAGAAATAAAAGTATATTTACAGACAGCGTGATTCTCAGATGTAGAAAATCCCAAGGAATCTACAAAAGTACTCTCGAACTAATAAATGATTCAGTAAATTCACTGGATGCAATATCAACACATGAAAACAAATTGTATCTTTATGTACTGAAAGTGAGTAAGTGGAAACTAATAGTGTCGCTATGAGTCTGAATCGACTGGACGGCACTGGGTTTGGTTTTTTTAGTTTAATATAAAAAATGCAACACCATTTACAGTTGCTCCAGAAAAGATAAAATATTTAGGTGTATATATATATACACACATGGAAACCCTGGCAGTGTAGTGGTTAAGTGCAACTGCTCCTAACCAAAGGGTCGGCAGTTCGAATCCACCAGGCGCTCCTTGGAAACTTTATGGGGCAGGTCTACTCTGTCCTACAGGGTAGCTATAGAGTTGGAATCGACTCGACGGCACTGGGTTTGGTTTATACACATATGCATACACATGTAACAAAAAAAGTAGAGTCTATATGCAAAAATTAAAAAATGCTGCTGAAAGAAATTAAAAAAAAAATTAGAGAGACATACAGTGTTCATTGGTTGGAAGACTCAATTTAGTAAAGATGTCAATTTTCCTTGAATTGATCTCCATGTTTGGTACAATTTCTATCAAAATCTTAGTAAGGCTTTCTGTAGACATAGACAAGGTTATTCTAAAATTAATAGGAAAAGGAAAAGGTCCTAGAATAGTCATAAGCGATTTTGAAAACAAAAAATGATAGGAATCATTCTTCCCAACGTTAAGGTTTACTATACAGCCTCAATAACCAAGAAAGTACTGGTGGAGGAGCAGACACACAGATCCTCAACACAGAATACAGAACTCAAGAAATGGGCCACACAACTATGCCGAAATAAATTTTTACAAAATAGCAAAAGTAATTCAACAGAGGTGGGAAAGCTTTTTCCAGAAGTGGTGTTAACACAATTGGATATCCACAAACAAAATCATAATAACAACTGCTTGATTTAAACTTCACATCTTATACAGAAGTTAACTGAAAATGGATAAACATGAAGTTATAAAACTTTTAGGAAAAAGAAGAAGAAAATCCTTGAAACCTAGGAGTAGGCAAAGAATTCTCTGACAACAAAAGCCTTGGTACCCAGAGCATGGTCTGTAAAATAAAGGTGATATACTGGACTCATCAAAACAAAAAACAAACCAGTAAACTTTTTTTTCTACCAAATACCCTATTAAGAGGATGAAGAGACAAATTACAGACTGAGAAAATCTGTGAAAATTATATGTCCAACAAAAGATTTGTAGCTAGAATACATAAAAAATACTCAAAAAGCTCAACATTTAAAACAGGAACAATCCATTAGAAATGGACAAAAGGCATGATCAGACATTTTACCAAAGAGAATATACAATTGCCAAATAAACACATGAAAAGATATTCAAAATCTTTTAGGGAGATGCAAATTAAAACCACACTGAGTTATCACTCCAAATCTATTAAAATGGCTTAAAAAAACAAACAAAAAAAAAGTGATATCAAATGCTGGTGAGGATGCATGTGAGGAAATTTGGGCAACTTGTCCATGCTCAGCTGTCACTGAAATCCAGCTATGAATTATATAGATCCCTGATTGGATTAAAGTGAGTGGATTAAAATGCCAATAGTTATCCCTCTGGATATACTGAACCTTGCCTTTCTCAAACCCAGGGATGGATTATCCAATAGACAAGGTAAGCAAGCTGCTTACCTTACTTACCAGATCATCTGAACTGAACAATTTCACCACGAAAAGATTTCTCCTTCTAGGTATGGCTGGTATCTCTCTCAGAACCCCACATCACCTTTCTACAGAATCAAAGCCTCTTCAAATTTAGAATCCTTGACAGGGACAGGTGACCCAATAAGCAAGGTAAGTGCAGGTTTACTTGTGTTTACTTACTAATCTGTAGTGAACAATTTCACATGGGTTTCACCACACGTAAGCCTTGCTTACTGCGTAATCTGTCCCTGCTCAACCCAAACAAAAAATCAATTCAAAGTGGACAACAGACCTAAATATAAATTGTAAAACAATAAAACTTCCAAGGGATAACATTGGAGCATATCTTTTTTATATTGTCTTAAGAAAATATTTCTTAAAATAACAAAAAACACTAAGAGAAAAGTTTGATGAGTAGGACTTCATTAAAATTAAGAACTTCTGTTTATCACAAGAAACCAGTTACTGTTGTTGTTAGCTGCCATAGAGTTGGTTCTGACTCATAGCAGTCCTATGTACAACAGAACAAAACACTGCCCAATCCTGCGCCTTCTTTGTGATGAAGTAACTAGTAAGAGAATAAAAAGTCAAGCCACAGGCTGGGAGAAGATATTTGTAATACAGTGCTTGGCTGCTAACCAAAAAGTCAGAGGTGAGAACCCATCTGCTGCTCTGTGGGAGAAAGATGTAGCAGTCTGCTTTGGTAAATATTAAAAAAATATTACAGCCTTGAAAATCCCATGGGGCAGTTCTACTCTGTTTTATAGGGTTGCAAAGGGAATGTAGTGTTAAAAAGCAATGACGTCACTTTGATGACCAAGGCGCACTAGACCCAAGCCATGGTATATTCAATCCCTTCACATGCTTGTGAAATCTGGACAATGACATAAGGAGATTGAAAGAGAATTGCCAGAAAAACAAACAGATTTATTCTGGTGGAAGTTTAGCCAAAATCCTCCTTAGAAGGGAGGATGGAGAGACTTCTTCTTGTTTACTTAGGACAGGTCATCAGGAAAGACAAGTTCCTAGAAAAGGACATCATGGTTTGGTAAAGTAGAGGGTCAGCGAAAATGAGGAAAACCATACATGCGATGGGTAGAAATGGTGGCTGCAACAGTGGGCCCAAACATACCAAAGATTATGAGGATGGCACAGGACTGGATAACTCCTTGCTCCGTTATACGTAAAGTCATCATGAGTCGGAGCCTACTCAATGACAATTTACAATAAAAACAACAATGGTCAATAAACGTATTGAAAAGTGCTCATAGCTACCCCTATGTACAATAGAACCAAGTACTGCTCAGACATGCACCATCCTCACAATCATTGCTGTGCTTGAACACTGTTGCAGTCACTGTGTCATTCCATCTTGTCAAGGATCTTCTGCTTTTTCGCTGACCCTCTGCTTCACTAACCATGGTATCCTTCTCCATGGACTGGTCCCTGCTGAAAACACATTCAAGGTATGTGAGATGAAGTCTCACCATCCTCGCTCCTAGGGAGCATTCTGGCTGCACTTCTTGCAAGACAGATTCTTTTGGCAGTCCATGGTATATTTAATATTCTTTGCAAACACCATAATTCAAATGTATCAATTGTTCTTCAGTCTTTTTTATTCATTGTCCAGCTTTCGCATGTATATGAGGTGACTGAAAACACTATGGCTTGAGTCAGGGGCACCTTAGTCCTCAAAGTGTCATCTTTGAGTTTTGACACTTTGAAGAGGTCTTTTGAGGTAGGTTTTCCCTGTGCAATATGCTGTTTGATTTCTTGACTGCTGCCTCCACTGGCATTGATTGTGGATCTTAGTGAGATAAAATCCTTGACAACTTCAGTATTTTCTCCATTTATCCTGCTTTATCAGTCTAACCATGGAGATTTTTGTTTTGTGTTGAGGTGTAATGCATACTGAAGGCTACAGTCTTTGATTTTCATCAATATGTGCTTCAAGTCTTCTTCACTTTCAACAATCTTTCTTGCGAAAGAATACAATATGGTGAAAGAATGTAACCATGATGCACACCTTTTCTGATATTAAACCACATGATTGTTTGATTGGCCCAACATTATTAGTCATCAGAAAAATGCAAATTAAAATCGCTATATAATATTACAAAACCCTTATTAGAATGACTAAAATGAAAAATGTCATACGTTTTAAAGAAAAATAGCCTGCATAGCAACTGTTGATAGAAACGTAAATTGTCCCTAAGCACTCTGGAAACCTGTATCAGTTTTCATTAAAAAAAAATCTGCATACCCTATGACTACTGGTTCCACTCTTAGGTAAAAGCCCAACAGAAATGCCGGTATTTGTGCACTAAAAAACATGTACACAATGTTCTTAGCAGTGTTATTTTTAATACCCATAGCTAAAATCAAATCAAATGCCTATTTCCAATATTTTGGACAAATAAATAGTGGCATATTGCAATTAACATGGTTGCCCTACTGCTATACCAAACAGCATGGATGAATTTTACACAAATAACATTGAACCAAAGTGGCTACCTGAGAACTTGATAGGGAATATGAAAGAGGTGTTCCCTGGTGCTGGTGACATTTTACCCCTTGACCTAGGAGGTAGATGCTTTGTGGTGCACTTTTGTGTGTGCACTTTTCTGAATGTGTGCTTATTATTTCTTAAAAAATTTAAATGTATGTCACATTTTAAAACCATGTGTTGCTTCTCCAGTGACTTGCCCACCTGCTTCTTTTTCCCTATAGGTAGGATCTCACTAATGTAGAGTCACCTCTTGGCTTCCAGACATGAATGAAAATCCATATTGGGATATGGGATCTGGTTCCCTCAGAAGCTGAGGTTGGATAATGCTAATGTGAAATGGATGATTTTAGCCTCTACTAAGGGAAGCCCTGATAGTGTAATGGTTAAGTGCTAAGGCTGCTAACCAAAAAGTTGACAGTTCAAATCCACCAGGCACTCCTTGGAAACCTTATGGGGCAGTTCTGCTCTGTCTTATAGGGTTGCTATGAGTAGGAATCCACTCGACGGCAATGGCTTTTTTTTTTTTTTTTTCGGTAAGGAGCCCTGTCTGCGCACTGGTTAAGGGCTTGGGACTGACTGAAACATAGGTGGTTAGAACCCACCAGCCACTCTACAGGAGAAAGATGTGGAAGAGCTTCCTTAAAGATTATAACCTTGGAAACCCTATAGGGCAGTTCTGCTGTGACCTATGGGGTCACTACCAGTTGGAATCAACTCGAGGGCAATGGGTTGTTCAGGGTGAAATTTGACAGGTGAGAAGCAGGACATAGGAGAGATACTGGTAGACAAATCCCGCTTTATTTTTCTTCTCTGTGTATTATTCACAGGTGCAGATCTGCAAAGCCTTTGTTAATTATGTTTTAATCATTTTAAGTGTTCTGTTGCTTTAGGACTCACAGTTTATAGTTTAAACAGCTTTACTACAGGCAACAGTACAGCAACAGCAGGAGAAGGATATGCATTAAAAAAGCTGCAATCTCAGGAGCAAACTTCTTTGTCCTTCCATTGCTTGGTAGCACAGGCTATGCTTTATTTCTAGGTCTCAAACCACTAACCCAGCACATGTAAAGCTGCTTGTTGTGAAGATCTCTTATAATAGGCTAGTCATGCAGTCTTATTCCAGATATTGGACCAGCCTTAACCATTGAAAACCACCCCTACTCGACTCCCTCTCTCCTAGATTCTACTGAAACAAGGTAGAAACCATGAATCCAATTATTATTAAACAGCACTGCCAGGCTGATACATCTGGGCTGAAACTACTCACAAACATATGGTGACAGAACATCATTTATCTTTAATTATCAAGCACCAGAGTGTTGTTAAAGATGAATAGCTCTGGAGATAAGCAGTCAATCCAGTTCAGCTAAGATTAACCCATGTTATTCACAGACCTTCCATACTGGAAAAATCTTGCACTCTAAGAAAGCATGTTTGCTGAATGTTCTTTGACTTTTAGTGAAGTGGTAGTCAACATGATAAAGAATGATATTAAATTTTTTTGCATCTTTCCTTACTTTCTTTTTACATAAGGTACACATTTATATGTAATCCATACCAGTTGTCGAAAAGTCTGTTCTGATTCTTGGCACAACTTCTAAATCCTCCTAAACTTCTTCACACTGCTTCCTTTTTATGATGAAATCATGGTTCTGTTACTTTAAATAAAAAAAAAGGGTTACCTTAAATTCCCACTCCTCTTGCCATTCCATAACCAGGATTCAACCTCAGTTTGGAATAGGAGAAAGAATAAAAAGTCTAGAAAGCTCTTTCCTTAACACAGAGCAGAGTTCATACACTGGTGTCCCAGGGGCTGAATCTGGCCACAGACTTCATACTTTTCAGAAGATAGCCGCATATTTTGTATTAAAATATTGAGATTGTATTAAGAAATTAGCAGATTTTACACACCAATTCACATTTCTAGTTTCTCCTATATATTCTAATATCAGGTCACACAAACTGTGTTTTCCTGCATGGCGACATGGGATTGAAATAAGTAGTGGTGTTCACTTTGGAAGGAAGAACATGCATACTTCAGTATATTTGACTCCATTTTTTTTCTTTTTTAACAACCAAACTATTGTTTCACTCATTTGTGTTGTCTGCCTTGCTCTAGAAGGCAATTTGGTACCCATGGTGAAAAGGAAAACATTCAAACACACCTGCAAATATGCTAATTTATAATGACTCATCATCTCTCAATGTCTACAAACAAACAAAGTTTAGATGACCATTGTTTAACCTTTTCCATGAAAAATAATAGTCTTTGTTGCTTAACTACAGTTGACCGAGAACTCTAGTAGGAGGCACACAACAACTGAAAATTGCTTTTTTGACCTCAGGAAAGATGGACAGAACCTAGTGTCACCAACCCAAGGTGAAAGCAACCTCTTGAAACAGGATAAAAATTAAAATTTTCAGGGAGGTGGGGAGGGTAATCGTTACACTAAAATGATTTCTATGTGAGGCTAATCATGATAGCCCCCAGGAAAAATAATGGCAGTGATTTTTGAAATATAAAAATATCCATGTCTGATGAATATAGGGGTTTCAAGCTCCCATCATAGAGTTGTGATCCCCTCCCCCCACATCTCTGTATTTCAAATAAGAACCAGTTTATGGAAGAGAATACTTCGAATGAGGAAACGTGAAAGTCTTACAGAAGCATTCTGCTATACCATCATACAGTCATATTCCCCAAACTGGTCTTTGCCTTCCTCCTAAGAGTTTTTGTCTGTTTACCTGGAAAAGGGGAAATGTCTGACCTTCTTACAGACTCTTGGATCCATGCTCTGACTTAATCCTTAATTTCTTGGCATGGAGAGTGACCTGATGGTTTTCATGACAGAATTTCTTTCATTCAAGTGATGAATGGTATTGCCTCCTTTAAAGCCTAGTGAGAGTCTAAAGCATTCGAGTGTAAAGCTTGAATGGATATACTTAGTGACTGATCTTATCCCGACACTGCCTTCCTGGCCATGGAGTAAGAAGAGGAGCTTAAAAAAAAAAAGATTAAAAAATTTTAAAAAAGGCTGAATTGAAACCATTATTCTGTTTCCTTCTATATTAAAATAATAAGTTAAAAGCAACAACACATGTCTGGAAAATTTGCAGACTTCTAATGACCAAAGGATGCAAGCGTGGTGATTTATATCACATAATTATTTTCCCATTTGTGCTTTACAGTATCTTCTTGAAACTATAATTTTGTTGTTATTTTAAGCTGCCATCAAGTTGACTCCAACTCATGGTAATACAATGCACAATGGAACAAAATGTTACCCGGTCCTGTGCCATCCCCACGATCAGTTATGGATCAGACTGTTGTGACTCATAGAGTTTTCATTGGTTGATTTTTGGGAAACAGTTTGCTAGGCCAGTCTTTCTGGTTCTTTTCAGTCTGGAAGCTCTGCTGAAACCTGTTTAGCATCATAGCAACACACATGCCTCCACTGACAGACAATGACTGCTCATGAGGTGCACTGACCAGAATTTGAACTGGTTCTTCCACATGAAAGGCGAGAATTCTACTACTGAACCACCAAAACTATAATCCCGATGGATTACTGGCAATTTAATCAGGTGATCATGCCTATTTTAGATACTATTTTGAGTGTGCTATGTCAGGTACTGGGACAAATAAATATAGTTCTGGGCACTTACTGTACAGCTAGCTATCTGGTAAATGTATTTTTCTCCATTTTAACTTAAAAATTAAGAAAAAGAATAAAATAAAATAAGAAAATGTTTGCTTTCATATAACAGGACAAGAGTTTCTACCTGATGGGACAGTTTCAGGGACAAGTCTATTCTGGTACTGCACCTACTCTAGTCTACCCCTTGGAAACTTGACTGCTTTGTCATCCTGTGGTTTTTCATACACTCGTTAAATGGTCTTGCTGAGTTAAATGATGACAGAGGCTGAAAGATACACGGGTCCGCCCCTCCATTAATGTCCTTTAGGCCCGGTAGACTGAGTATGTTAATAAATCTCTAAATTGAAAAACTGGTTGTTTCACTTTGCACTGCCTTACAGTGAGAGAAGGCAGGCGGCCCACTGTTAAATGGCTTTCTTTTGATTTTCTAGACAAAACCACATGCGTGCGTGCATGCACACACACACACACACACACACATATCTTAAATGGTATGATTCAAGACAACTGATTGCTATCCAGATGGTCTAGGCTGTGGTGCAAGAGGCTTTGCCACTTGTATGTTATGACCTGGTGGGTCATGACAGGTTGGGTTAATGTGTGGAGCCTGGGGTAAATCCTGAAAAGTGAGTTTCAGCTGGGGTTTTGAGGATATAAGAGAATGTAACTATTGTCATTTTGAGAAATAGCTCTTAGTTGGGATCTGGAGGAAACTAAATGACTTACTGTTGGATACCAGGTTGCTATATGCATGAGCTGATCTTGTTCATGGTTATTAGGTAATTTATACGGATTTAAACACAGGTATATGGTCTCACACTCATAATCAAGAGGATTGGACCCAAACAGGCAATGATGGCATATGTACATTGCATAGCCAGGTCGTTTAAATTCTCAGTGTGGCCATAACTCCCACATTGCTGTTTCTTTCTTCAGCCACATCTATGTCCCCATATAAATATTCTATAAGCAGCTGACTTCAGATGAAAGATCTTGGAACCAGTTTCCAAATACTTTTTATGATCTGCCAGAATCAGAAGTGAGCATCAAAAAAAAAAAAAAAACTTCATTAAAATATGATTGAAAGTTACAGGAAGTTACAGAAAATTTAGTGAAAACAAAATGTCCCATACATAACAACTCTTAATAGGATGGTGTAAACACTGCTACATGAATAATGACAGAAAGTATGGATTATGCCTTGAAATGTAGTTTATTGAAAAGGAAGAAAAAAAAAAAGAATTACTGCACAGTTATTTAAAGTGATGGCAATAACAGAAGCAATTCAAAGATTTTTTAAACAAAATTTCCGTAACAGAAAATTAGCAAAAACTTTAATATCCTCTGGTTAGGTCCCCATAGTGACATGACATGACTGGAATTTAGGTACATTAAACTCTGTAGGAAATTTAGCTTAAGAAAAAAGGATACTTTCTAATACATAGTAAAGAACTCAAAGAAAGATTGCCCACAATTTGGGATTCTCCTATTCTAAAATACCAGTTGAAGCCTTTGGATAGAATTGTTTTGTATGATAGGAGAGCTTCGGAGAATGAAATTTTCAGTCACATCTGCAGATAGAAAAAAATTTTTTTTTTTTAGTTATGCTAACTATCTTTGAGGGAAGAAATATTATGTTATAATACATGATAGATTTTTATTGTTATTTATTCTTAACATAGGCCAGTTCACAAATGCTACTAGTGGTTTTCCCTTACTGACATATATACCCATTGCTCCTGCTTTTTAAGTTCTACGAACTACTTATTATTAGATGAAATTTTTCCTTGGCAGTAATATTTAAATCATGGCAAGGCAATTAAAAGAAAAAGCTTGCACATAGGTCATGATGCTTTTTGTTTTGTATTATGTGTGGGAAATGAAGTTTCCACCATTGGAGAGGAAAAACACACACAGGTACACATTATTAAAAGCTCCAGTGTAGTGGTAAAAGATGTAGTGGTAGAGGGTAATTAAAACAAATCAGGAGACTTTTCAACTGGTGTTGACAGACGAACACTTGGTTTTACTTTGTTTCTTGCTAAGAATTCCTAGTGTAGTGCAGGACAGAACCCACTATGGGGTTCACCAGAGTCTCAGTCACACCTTCTTTGAAAATTAGCAGCAGCCATATCATAATTACGCAAGAGTTTCCAGTATTACAAACTATATTAGTTAAAAACAGGTGACTTAAAAAATGCTATTTAAATATGGTATGATTGTGAAACAAAAAATTTGCAAATGACTAAGCCAATTTATTAATTATTATCTAAATGCTAAAGTGTCCACAAAAAGCTAGACTTCAAGGGAAATAAAAGCAACAAAAATCTTATATAGCCCATATAAACATATCTTTGCCTGTGCTATTTATACAGAAGTAAGACCAATAGTTAGAGTTATAATTTCCAAACTTACCAAGGGCCATAACTGTGCAGTTCCTCAGAATTTAATTTTTCTGAAAGAACAAACATTATTAAAACCATGAAGTGAAGGCAGTCAGTAATAGAATTTTTACTATATGAAGGAAAAATGATTGTTACTTATTGCTACTATGTTCCCAGCACTATACAAAAATTATTACACTTAATTACCGACAGGGTTAAAAGAAATAAGCATCACTAAGCAATATTAAGTAAGTCAAAAAGTTAGGACTTGAATTTAGAGTTATTAGATATCAAAATCTGCACTCTACTGCCTTCACAGATTCTTTTGCATATCATGGGTATATCAAAAGGGAAGGCGTTTAAAGATGAGTAAAAGTGCAAGGGGGATAAAGTTAAATTATATGCCAGAATTATCGTAACTCGCTAATTTGAACTATTAAATATTTTTTAATTTGGAGAGAAGTTTTTCTTTTTTTCCTTGTCCTCAGCAGAAAGAATTTCACTTACAGAATAGATCATTCTGCTCTTCAGTGTTCCTGAGTAATAGATTAATATTAGCCATAGATGCAAGGGAGTAGTAACAATTCTCCATTTCAAAAACTCTAGCACTAGGCACTAAGCATTGATTTGCCATCTTCAATCTAAATCTTTTTTTTTTTTTATATCGTCTCCAAGCTATTTTATTTCTTTTGGTAGAATATCAACATGCAGTAGTTTAAATGAACTTACCAGCACTCTGGCATGATGTCAGCTTTTCCAAACATTCTCAGGGACAACGGGTTCAGCAACATTGGGAAATGGTTGGAGAGCAATAAGCGGCATGATTTGTGAAGGATAATACCAAACGCCAGAAGGGTAAGCATCAAGCTGGTAGAATTGCTGGAAAGGCTAGAGAGAAAATTGAAAAAGCAATAATGTGTGAACAACTGCTCATCATAAAAAATCAAATCATTAATTTCTAAGATGGCTATTAGCATCACAAGAGATGACTATTCTTTGAGCGAAAAGGAGAAATCAAGTTCTTTTCTATGGTAAATCATATTGAAGAAACTTTCAGAAGGAATTCTTTTAGGGTATCTGAGGTTTAGATGAATAAATCACTTCTTAAAGATTACTACTCAATATTGAACTCCAAGAACCTGCATTACTCATGCAAGTCTGATTACTCGAGCCCAGAAGAAAGTAGTAGCATGAATTTCATTATTACATAATTCATAAACTCATGGACAATTGGACTAGAAGGGATTTTTTTTTTTTTGGCCATTTAGATTTATAGTTTTATTTTCCATGAAGATGCAAAGGTTAAAGAAAGGAGCTCCCAACCAGGGTCAACAAAGATGGTTTTCCAAAATGCCAGGAACAGAAAAGAAAAGCAAAAGCACAAATCTCCAATTCCCAGCCAGTGCTTTTTGAAAACATTAGAGTTTTGGAGCCAAAACATTGAAAATTGTTATAGCTGCCTCTGTTGATCTAGCATGACGTTTTACTTAAGTCTGGTTTAACATAGAAACAATTGCACATGCCCTCTATATATTTACTGAAGATATGTGCACTTTGGAGCACTGGTGGCATAGTGGTTAAGAGCCTGGCTGCTAGTCAAAACATCAGCAGTTCACTTTGGAGCACTGGTGGCATAGTGGTTAAGAGCCTGGCTGCTAGTCAAAATATCAGCAGTTCAAACCTAGCAGCCACTCCTTGGAAACCCTATGGGTCAGTTCTACTCTGTCCTACAGGGTCACGATGAGTTGGAATAGGTTTGATGGCAATGAGTTTGGTTTTTTGGTTATGTGCTCTTTGCCAGAATTAGGGAAAAAAAAAAAAAAAAAAACCTTTTTTTTTAAACTATTTCATTTTCTGCTGTGAACACTTAACTATGTCAAGTATTATAGCCGAGATTTTCTCTTTGCTTTGTTACAGCATTCAGCTTTAAAAAGTTAAGTATTATAAAATCAACTTACCTCAGGGTAGAAATAGGGCTGTTCCTTTGTAGAGAGAGAGAAAAATAACTAGTCTTGTGACTCACACCCAATTGAACACCATGGTAGACTAAATATTACTACTAAATATGCTCATTAAGAAATAAATATATATATAGCTTCACACTCTTTCTTTTCCTTTTTAATCATATGGAAGATTGAGATCAATAGTGTATAGTTGTCTTTATCTTTTAGCTTAAATGAAGTGAATATCCATAACCCGTTGTCGTCGAGTCAATTCCGACTCATAGTGACCCTATAAGACAGAGTACAACTGCCTCATAGAGTTTCCAAGGAGCACCTGCTAGATAAAAACTGCTGACCTTTTGGTTAGTAGGCATAGCTGTAACAACTATACCATCAGGGTTTCCAAATGAAGTGAATACTTGCAGTTATTTTTCTCTTAGTGTGGTCAAGGAAAGTGCTTAGAGAATTTCAGAAGAAATTGAAGGTAAAAGCTAAGGCACAGTTATGAACCATTATCATAAAACCAATTGATAACCTTAATGTTTTGAATCATGGGAAAAGGTGTTTTTCTCTAATCACATACAATAAACTCCATGGCTTTCTTTACAATTTTTTTTAATAGCTTGCCAAATATGAATTGAATCATCAATGGCCAAGAGCCACTGAATTGAAAGCTCAGTTATTACCTCTAAAGTAAAATGTACAAAAGCACTGCCAAAAAGGAGGGTATAGGAGTTTGGGGAGGGAAGAAATTAATAAAACCAAATTATTATTTTGCAAATGAGAAGACCAGAGTTCAAAGAGAATATACGATATTTTTCAAGATCATATGGTTAGTAGGTATCAGAGCTGAGATTTAAAACCCCAGGTACTTCCATTACCCCAGGTACTATGGATCGGAATCGACTCGACGGCACACAAAAACAAGAAGAATTATTAAAAGATCAAGTTTGGGCATGATGAATAGCCAGCTGGGATACTCTGACTTAAACTTGACCTGACAATTCACTCAGGAATTGCCGTAAAATTATTACTTCCACTTTTCTTTGGCAATTTAGGTCTGGTTTTCTATAACAATGTTAGACTAGCCCTGCAGCACCCACACTAAATAGCAGCTACAAAATACCAACAGCACTAGCTCATGATGCAATTAATACAATAGTTTCTCAAAAATCTGACTGCTTATAGATGATATTTGGGACAATGTTAAATACACACACAGAACAATTTACCTGATTCATTACACTCAGAGTCTCTCTC
This sequence comes from Loxodonta africana, assembly GCF_030014295.1. Lineage (NCBI taxonomy): Eukaryota > Metazoa > Chordata > Mammalia > Proboscidea > Elephantidae > Loxodonta > Loxodonta africana. The sequence continues at coordinate 85,460,019 of NC_087346.1, forward strand.
TGGAAAGAAAAAGAGAGTCAGAGTTACCATTTAACACTGGAGAAAACTTTAAAGATAAAAGAAGCAACCTAACCTTTTCATATTAGAGATTTGAGAACTGACATTAATTTTGCCAATTGCATTTTGAGTACATAGAGATAATTTTTCTCCCAAGACATATGGAAGATCCTCAAGAATCTTTATAAGATTCAGTAAATGGCAAATACCGGTATTACTGGAGGGCTCCATTGTTGATATTGAACTGGCCTAGCTATTCATAAGACTCAGTATTTTTCTCGCAGCACATATGTATGTTGTAGTCATATGTGTGTCATATGTATCTTCATAGTAACAAAATGAAATAAGAATTGCAAGAACATTGTGGAGACATTGCATATAGGGTAGGAGGAATCAGTATCTGTTATGTATTATTGATGTACTCCTTTCACAGGTGAGAAAACAAACCAGAGACTGTTGTGACAAAGACACCCAGTATCCCCCCAGGTTGTTTCTTCAAAAGTGTGTCAAAAGTGTTTCTTCAAAAGGGTGCCTTGTTTACAAGAGGATGATTATAATTGAATTAGAGATCCCTAAATAGATATTTGGAAACCCTGGTGATGCAATGGTTAAGTGGTACGGCTGCTAACTGAAGAGTCGGCAGTTCAAATCCACCAGGTGCTCCTTGGAAACTCTGTGGGGCAGTTCTACTCTGTCCTATAGGGTCGCTATGAGTCGGAATCGACTCGATGGCACTGGATACTGATGGCACTGGCTAAATAGATACTGAATTTGATCAACAGGCAAATTTATGGAATAAGCATATTAAATTAAAGAATATGTTAAAAAATAAATTAATGTACCTATGGATTTTAGCACCTCATAGTGCTTGTGATTATAAATATGAGCCCACATCAGCTGAGACAGGAAAGCTAGAACAGCTCCCATTCCAAGGAATAGTGACAAGTAGTCCTCATCTCTCAAATTAATTTATATAAATCATTTCAGAGGATTGGTAGTGGGAAAAAAATGGCTTGGAAAGGAAGAAATCTCTTCATTGTGAGAAGCTATTTAAAAGCAAGAATACTTAACTTCCCTAATAAATCTTTTTTTTTTTTTTTCATGTTTTAAGCTATCAAGCAAAATACTACCAACTGGGCATGGTCGTATTCATTCATGCTGTGAAATTGCTCCTATATAAAAAGGGAATACATTCTAAATTACTTAGACATCTTCTAGAACAACACATTCATTTTACAACATGCTGAGAGTATATCATCATCCATGAAATTTGGGATAAACTGTATTCTATGACAGAATTACCCAAAGGTAATAAAATGCTTTTTATTTCCTAACTTGAGAAAAAAAAAAATCAACTAAAAGCTAGGCTCACTATGGTTTTCAAAAATATAGAATTCGTTTCAATGTCTAGAGGGAAATAATGACCTGCCAATTCTCTAAAACTATTGCCATTGAGTGGATTCCAACTCATAGTGACTCTATAGGGTGGAAGAGAACTGTCACATATGATTTCCAAGGCTGTAATCTTTACAGAAGCAGATAGCCACATCTTTCTCTCAACGAGTGGCTGACGGGTTTAGAACTGCCTACTTTTCGGTTACCAGCCAAGTGCTTAAACATTGTTCCACCAAGGCTCCTTAGGACTACCTCTTTCTGTTCATGGCTAGTTATTGTTTCCAATTTTCTTGGAAAAATTTTAAATACAATATTACCACATTTGGGGGATAGAATACTCTCTATCAGAATATGATTCTGCTAATAAAAGAACGGCATACATTGTGCAAACATAACACATAAAGGAAATATTAATATATTTAAGAATTAATAAATATTCTCACCTGGACTTTTTGGACAGGGGCAGCTTGCTAAGGAAAAGAAAACATTTTGTCCTAGTATTTTGACTTTATTTATTTATTGAATAACAAACATTTACTGGATATCTTCATTCACTCAGGAACTATGTCAAGTGCTAGGTATACAATTATGAGTTACTATGAAAAATTATGAGCAAAAAGAATACGGTTCTCACACATGTAGAACTTACAGCACAGCTGTATTGTAGCTAAGGTAATAAAATATATTATTCAAAAAATTTCTTAGATTAGTAATGATGAATTCCAGTGAGGTATTAGCATATTTAAATTTATTTACATTTTATTTTAAATACAAGCAATTTGAAAACTGAAACATGACTAACGATTGGAGTCCAAATTAAATTCATTAATTGGTTTTTCTTCTTCCTACGCTGATAACACAAGAAAATGTGAAAAATATAATTTTGTTTAATTAGAACAAGGTCTTTCCCCTAAAGTCCTAATTATTGAGTCAACTTTTTTGGGGTTAACTAAAACAAAGTTTTTTTTTTTGTCCTCCCAAGTGAAAGACTTTTTATGATACAAGAATCAAAACTCAGTAGTGACTAGAGAGTTCTGCTAACTGATATTGCTTGTTCTATCTCTACACTTAGCATACAGAGAGTTTATGACACCATAGTTTAAATGCACATACTCATAAAAGCCCTTCCTAATGTTGTCAGAAGCCTGGTGTGCTCTGTAAAATTATAGAGACCAGTGAAGAAGGGATGGGGGAGGAATGAACATTTTGCTGGACTTGCTACAAGCCGGACTCTGGGCTAGCTGACTAGAGGATTACTCACTGAATCTTCAAAACAACACCAGGAGTGAGCATTACTATTACTTTTCCATGCCTGAGAAAACAGGTTCAGGGATAATTAGATAAACTTGCCCATACTCTCCCAGAGAGCTGAGACAGAAACAATTATAAAATTTAGCTTTCCTGATTCCTTATCTAGAGTCTGGACTTTAGACCAGAAACTTAAATGGACTTTTAAGTTCATTAATGGGCCAGGCTTTTCCTTAAATGAAAAGCTATCTGATACATTTGTGCTTTCACAGGCTGACATATTCATGAAATCCCCAACCAGGGCTGAATTTAGGAAAACAGACAGATGGTAAACTTCTGAATATGATATAGGCTATATGATATAGAATGCGGTCAAAGTAAATTTTTCACTTTGTTAGTAATTATGAATATGATATACAACTTTAGTCCAGGCATGTAGAGAAAGAACTAGCTTTGCCAGCAGATATGTAGGTAATAATATGAATAATTTGTCAATTAGATCAGTAATAATGATTTAATGGTAGAATAAATAACGCCTTGAGAACAATAAAAACATATTTAGAAGTGGATTCAATTTGGTATTTAATACATTTTGATTCTACAGTAGAATATGATTTGTATCATAATAAATAAAATATTACCAGCTGGGGTAGGATGCATTTGCTCACTGTACGAAGGTGTTCCTATTTAAGAGGAAAAATAATATCAATTTCTTAGATAATATCCAGCCCAACTTGTTAATTTTCAGGCACTAAACCTAGAATTCTATGACATCCTTTTCCAGGGACAAAGATGGAAGGAATAAGTAATTCTGCTTAGTGCTATTTCTACTCCAAATAATTTGGGCTAATTCAATGATTCCTTTTTAGAACACTAAAAAATAATAATAATAAAAAAACCTGCTTTCTTAATTTTTTTGTTGTTGTTACATAAGATAAATTATAATGTACTCAGACATACATGAGTATCCAGGTAATTTTGCTTACACTATATGTCAGAATTACTAAGGAAATTGGAAATGATGTTTGCTTTCTGACTGTGAAGATTTAATTTTGGCCAAATGATATAAGAATGTTAGATAAACTGGACAAAAAAAATGACTATACCAATATTTTTTGAGAGTTTTCCATGTGGCATGAATTAGTTTAATTGCTTCTCATTATTTAATAATTATTATCATTGACATTTTAGAATTCAGACTTATAGCAGGTAGGTAAACTAACATCGCCTGCTGATAAAATACAGGGCTTAAATTCAAGCTCTGGTCTAGCCAAATCTATGGACTGCCACTTAAATACTATGCTATTTGGATTGAAAAGGAGACTCTAAAATACAAATATTCAACTGAAAACATGAGTTAGAGACTTGGAATTTTTTAAAAAGTTGTTAGTTTTACTTTCAGAGGGCAATGAGTAAACTTCCAAAGTCTATTATACTGCCTACTATGAATTACAGTGTAGTAGATATCGAGAAGAAATAATTTATCAATACAATATTTGTACTCATTCCTTGGTACATTTGCCTTTGATAAACCTTAAAATGAAATTTTACCAGAGAGCACTGGGAGAGCACATCTTCCTTTGGAATGTCCTGCTGGTAGAAAAATAAAATGTTTACACTTTAACATAGTCTGGATAATGTTAATACATTTTAACTTTAGCAAATATATCTTGCCTCAGTGCTATTGGCAACAACTTCCTTCCAAAAAAAAAAATTAAAACACACACAGCTTTAGTTTAATGACATTGATTTACATCTAAGGTAAGAATAGGAACAAACTAGATACTACTACTAAATACCTGTGGTAAATTGATTTTAGCCACACATTCCTGGATAGCTGAGACAAGATTAATAATTTGAGACACATATTATATTGAACGTTGCTTTCTTCTCAATGATTTCACTCATTACTCATAGTGTTGGGAGTGGATGTGAACTAATCACCTTAACTGAATTAACAGAACCCCACTTAATTGGGTCAGTTTTATTTTGGCTTTCTCCCCATCACTTTCTCTTGATTAACAAGTGGCAGAGGTTGAATAGCAATTAGAGGATTCAAGTGTCTGATTAACTTAGAATTGGTTGATTTCCATATAATATACAAAATGCTTATATCCTTGGTTTAGAAGCATACCCATTGCTGTAAATTTTAATGATAAGATTGAGCTCTAAAAAATCTAGAAAGGGTAAATAATTAGAAAAAATATTGGGTATCACAAATGACCATATAGAATTGTTTGTCCTAAACAATTCTGTAACTTTATCTCTGTCAAATAGTTGCTTTCTTCTCTTGTGTTGATAATCATGTTTGTTAAAATTAGGAGAGTGCCACATACAATGAGACCTTCTAGGACATGTAACCCTTAATTGTACAAGTTTTCATAAACAAGGTTTTCTAACTAATTGGGACACTTATGTAAAATAAAAACCATTTACCTCACTTGCTGAACTGTTGCTAGATTGTGACTGCTAAGAGAATGATGGTGTTACTGACCTAGGGTTTTTTAGTTTTGGGAGAAAAATAGTTCTATAATTTTATACTAGATTGCTTATTCCAAGATTCAGGGCCAACATAATGTTTTTGTTTTTGAGTGTTAATTTAACTCGAAAAACATTCGAAGGGAAGTTTAATAGCATATAATAACTTAAAACTGAAAAATAAGTTTATTTACTAAAACAAACACAGGTGTATCATTGAGCAGAATGGAAAATTTTTATGGATTTTTGTGATAAAAATAGAACCTAGAGAGAAGAGCCATATTGGAATGAGCTACCCAGAACCTTGAGTTAAATGCTTATGCTCTTTGTCTTTGGGACTACTTCAATGTAAATAAACAGCTTGCATTAAAATACATTCAATCTCAGAATGGAACTAAAATTACATTGCTTAAGAAAAAAATCTACACTTTAAAGTATTTATTTTTTCCTCTAAATTACATATGTTTATATTCACAGCTGTATATACTTTAAAATTATCATAAAAGGTTGATTTTAATATCCAAGAGACTATTCATCTCTTGTGAGAGTTAATTAACCATATACCATTGGGGTAACAGCTGCTTGTTCCATGTTGTTAATACTAGGTAGTATTAAGATTATATAACCCATTGATTCTAGGTAATGAAGAGATGGAATTATTGCAATAGATTCTTTCTGCCCAAAGAATACCCTCAACTATAGAAGAGAATGAGTTCATTCCCTGGATGTCAGAGGCAAGGGCTGCCATGACCAAGGGGCAGAAGAATGGGGCCTGCTGCTGCTAAATGGGTGGAGGGGAGCGGGGGACCATCACTGAAATGGACTAGGAGAATGGGGCCACCCAAAACTGAGGGAGCAGAGTTGAGCCTGGAAGGTAGAGCTGAAGTCCAGTGCCTGGGGCCTCTACCAGAAATCCAGGGAGTGTGGCAAATACCCAGAGTCTGGAGGGCAGGACCATTACCCAGGTAGTCTCAGAGAACAGGGTTATTTCAAGCCTTGAGAGCTAATGTAGTTTTTTCTGCTGGGTTTTGGATTTGTTTGGTGCCCATTATCCCTTCTTTCTCTCTAATTTCTTCCATTTATAATGGAAATGTCTACCTTGTGCCTGTCTCATCATTGTACTTTGGAAACAGATAACTTGTCATCTAGGTTTCACAGGTTCACAGATGAAGAGGAATTTTGCCCCAGGATGGAATATGCCTAAAGTCTCACCCATATTTGATTTAGATGATTCAGAAGATGAGATTTTGGACTTGGAGTTAAGACTCTTGGGATGATGTGATGGAGTAAATGTGTTTTGCATGTGGCAAGGACATGAATTTTGGAGGACCAAAGGGTGGAATCTTAGGGGCTGAATTGTGTACCCCAAAATATGTGTTGTAAATCCTAACCTCTATGCCTGTGGTTATAATCCCGTTTGAGAATGGGTTGTCTTTGTTATGTTAATAATAGGATTAGCATAGCGCATGTTTGAGTCAATCTCTAACAATTCATAAAGGGAGCAGATTAAGAAAGCAGTGATGGGGGAAGATAAATACCCACACCACCTGAAGATCACCCAGGAACAGAACCTCAAATGAGACAAGGACCTTCTTCCAGAGCAGACAGAGAAAGAAAGCCTTACCCTACAGCCAGAACCCTGAATTCAGACTACTAGCCTCCTAAACTGAGAAAATAAATTTCTGCTTGTTAAAACCATTCACTTGTGGTATTTCTGTTATAGCAGCACTACATAACTAAGACATCATATATGATATAAGAGTGTGGAGTTTATTAGAATAAAAGTATCTTACTTCAGCTTCTGCCATGACACGTTGCTTAAAAAAAGAAGAGAATTAGTTGTGTTTTTCATGACAAATAGTCAAATGCAAAATTATTAACCACCAAATAACTGCGAAAGAGAATATAAAATTGAAGCAATATTCATATAATAAGGGGGAAAAAGCCTGTCTACTTTGGCCTGAGCTGTTGACTAAAGAATTTATACCCTAATCTGTATTACGGAGTTTAATAAAAAAACATTTTGGGTTCTTCTATGTAAAGATCTCTGTTAGTGCCAAGGATAAGTGCTTGTCTATTGTTTGAACTCATCAGTCACTCTTTGGGAGAAAAGATCTGGCAATCTGCTTCCGGAAAGATTATACCCTATGAGGTAGTTCAACTCTGTCTTATAGAGTCACTAGGAGTTGGAATAGACTCAACAGCACACAACAACAACAATGTTGTGGTAAATCAATAAAAAATATGCTTCAATTTTTCATTACACATCTTAACTTCTGTGTGTGTATGTGTGTGTGTTTTAACTTGCCTCTTGTACATTAAACGGAAACCCTGGTGGCTTATGGCTAAGTGCTATGGCTGCTAACCAAACGGTCAGCAGTTCAAATCCACCAGGCACTCCTTGGAAACTCTATGGAGCAGCTCTACCCTGTCCTATGGGGTCGCTATGAGTCAGAATTGACTCTACGGTAATGGTTTTTTTTTCCTCAGATTTGGGCATTAAACAGAAGCATTAGATTAAAGATTATGTGGTAAATAATAGCACACCACAGGGCAGCATTGGCTCAATGGTGTATGAATATGTAAACAAAATGTATTTCTTCCATCCTATTAATTGTGCTCAGTTTTTATGAGCATAGCATTGTAGACAGTAACGATATTATCCATAGAATTTAAACACAAAATTATCCAGCTAATTCTGGCCAACATACAATACATCATATCTTTGTTTTTGTTTGCTGAATTAGAGGTATCTGTAGCAATTTTCACTTTAGAGGATTATTTGATCATTTTGGGTAGGACAATTAAAGGAAATATTTTTATATGTTTCTTTCTTTCACATAGGTCTGAAAGATTTAAAACGAAAGAGCTTACTTCTTCTGATTCTTTCTCAGTTTCCTGTAAGACAACCAGAAAGGTAAGAAGGATGATTAGGGAGATAAATATTTTATCTGAGCTCCTATGTGGTTTCTCAATAACAAATCTATTTGACAACAAGTCCATAACACACAGACAAAAATATGTGGAAAGAAAGAGAGTAATTAAGTGCTTGAAGCAGATATATTGCTTAAATAACATCCTTAGTAAAGCTTTCCTTCAGCATTGGTGATAAGTGCAAGTAATCGGCTGGTCCATAATTACTTTTATTTATTTCTTTAACCACTGCTTTGTGTCCTCCTTGTAAGCTACACAGTTAAGTCAATACAATCAATACTCTTTAGAATTCTTAGCAGAATGCGTCAGTCATTGTGATGTGAGACTGAAAGTTCAAGGAAAGGATAAACATCACAGGAAAAAAAGTCAATTTTTTTCCTAAATGAAAATATTTCCCTGCAAAAAAAAAAAAAATTTTTTTTATAAGAATATATGCATAAAAACGATAGTATTAACTGTTCAGTGAATATTACTGAATAAATGAAATGCTGAACAAAGGAATATATATACGTGTATATATATATGTACATATATATGTGTGTGTGTGTATATATATATATATATATATTTTAGCCATACTATTTTAAGAAAGTTTTTGTTACCTTGAGTTCATCGCTCTCTTTTTCCATCAGAAATTCTCTCTGCTAAAACCAAAAAAGCATAATTTGTAAGTATATTTTTAAAAGGCAAATTTTTGAGATAGTTGAGATTTCATTGATGTATTTTACCCAGTTCAGTTCATCAATGTATTCCTAAGGAAAAGAAGAGAGAAAAGAACTTTAGTAAAAACAACTTAAATGAATGACAATCTATGAGAAAGTGTAGTACCTTAAATTTTGAAGCCACAAATTTAAAGCCGAATATCTATTTTGCGAATGAGGTAATTTTTCTTGTTATAGCATTTCTAACTTTAAGTGTTTCTCTGCTACAGCTTCCTTTGTTTGAGATGTCAGCATGTAAATGTTCACTTGAAATTACTTTAAAATTTTGCTCCATTAAATTGTTGTCTGGATTAAATTATCTTTCATCTTGTTTTAGTCATGGTTCTAAATTCTGTTGATATTATTTGTCTGGTTCTGTTTCTAGACAAAAGGCAATGAAGTATTGGACACCACACTTGCTTCCCTGTGATAATTCTACAGCATATACCATGGAGATTTTCTTACCTTTCTTAACTCTTTCGGTGTAGGCTATAAAAAACAAAAATAAAAAAGGTTACAATAAAATTCATTCAGACAGCCTGGGTTGTCTATCAAATCTTTAAAACAAAGACTTTAAGCATGAAATAAAATTTGGAGTTCTTCTATTCAGCAGTGAAGCCATGAAATGATAAAAAATGACAACACATAATGTGTTATTTGGAGACGGAACATTCCACCTTAAGAGTATGGAAATTGTAAAGTTCTACATCGGTCACGCAAAGGAAAGCACAGGTGTTTTGCAAAGAGGCAAATACATAGGTAAAAATTAAAATTTAAAGTAGCTCTTTTATATTTACATATCTGGTGTCTATATTCTTTGTGGGTGGCTGGGTGGCTGAATGAAGAGAAAAGTTTATTAAGCTAAATGAAAAATACATATTTATAAACAAAAATTAAACACATTTTCCTAGAAAAATAATTATTTGTCTTTTCAGTAGAATAAGTACAACAAATGCATAACACTTACCAGAGCAAACCTGAAAAACTTTTTTTCTTTGAGGATTTCCTGTTGAAATTAAATTACGAATTATAAAAATAAAATACAATGAAAAAATTAACACCTTTTTTTTTTTTCACCTGGACACAAGCTCTCCATTTAATCACATAAATCAGTAGATTTCTTTGATAGAAGAAAAAATAGATTTAGCTTTAGGGTTTAATTTTAATGTATAGAAGAGACAATCTAATTGGTTCCTTCTTCACTAGGCCTAGAGATTTAATAAGGCCTAGAGATTTAATAAGGCCTAGAGATTTATTAGGTAATGTTCATCGAAATGTCTAAAGAAAAAAATGAATAGGGATTTAATCAAAAGAGAATTGAGAGAGTAATCTAGGTTTCTGAGTCCCTGGACACCTCTGAAGGTAAATAAAATTTGGAATGAAGATGGCATTCAGTATTCCTCATAGCTAGCTAAAGAGGGGTGGGGAGGGCAGGGGAGTGGGAGGTGGAGGAAAACCTTACATCCCTGGAAGGATAACTTACCTCGCTGCTGCTGCTATCTTGTTCACCCTGCAAAAAATTTAAAAAAGGAAAAAAAAAAAAAAAAATTTTTTTTTTTATTAGTTCAGTGGCTGGACAGAGTAGGGAATGATATAAAAGGGTATACAAGAGATAGCTAATTCAAGATTCAATTTGTAAAATAATACTAAATTGTAAATCACATGTTTGAGAGCAAGTAAAAGAGATAGAAGAAAGCAAGAAACTGTTAAAATAAACCTTTTCAACATACTTCTCTTGCATAACATCTTACGATGTATTTGAGTTACCAGGAACTGCACTTATGACCACCCTCCCTTTTTTGTTTTCACATCTTATTGTTAGTAATATGTACTACATAAAATGTTGCAGTGCAGTGCATAATTTTCTGATGTTATCACTGTCATGCCAACTCCCAAAGCCAAATAAAGATCACCGAGTTTATAAAGATACTGATAATAAAAGGCAATAATAATTAAAACTGAAAAAAACAAGAAAGGAAAAAAAGGTATTTGACTGAGTCAGAATCAACTTACAATGGAGTTGCTAGAATGTAACCTTGTTGTAACTCGGGGTCTACCTGTATTATATTTTTCTTGCATAACAACTATTTCTTTTGCATAATTAGAAGATTTTTATTTGCCACAAATTTTTATTTTATGTGCCCTCTTACAGGGTTTGTGAGAGCATATCACTATTTATCAGTACTTGAACTGAAGAAATTGTGAATATGAAACTGTCTGCTTTATGGAGAAGGGAGGAACAGAGTTTCAGTACATCTTCACTTAAGTTCTACAATTAAAGCAAGTTCTTTAGAACGGGATACTCACTTGAATAACTTCTGGGTGTCTAAGAGGAAATTTCTGTGAAAAGTAAAGCAAAAGTTAAAAAACAAAAACAAATAAAAAAAGAATGAAAAATAACAAAGAACAAACTACTCATGTATAATACCATGGATTTTAATACCGAATTTATTAAAAAAAAAAGATATTCATTTTACAGCTAAATTTGTAAGGACCAAGTTTTCCTTGGGGTTAAAAAAAAAAACCATAATTATATAAATGACAAATGTCAATGCAAAATAGATTGTTTCCTGTCTTTAGAGAGTGGCAGAGAATTGAAGAAAATTTACAAAGAAAAAAAAAGAAGAAGAAAGAAAGAAAAATCCTCAATTAGTTTGAACCAACCCAGAAGGAAAAACAAGTTATTTAGTTTTCTGAACTATTTATATTACATGATAATTCTAAAGATGATTTAAAAACCATTATGTAAATTATTTAGGCAAAATGTACACTTTCCTAGTTGACTATTGTTTGTCTGGATTTCATCTTTTGATATTAATTAAATTATATAAAAATAATCTCAATCTGCATTTTGACTAAAGCGACAAGACTTAAGGTTGTTAAATTGTGGTTTTAAAAAAAAAGTTTGCTTTGAAGAAGTTTCTTGAGTAAGCTGAATACTTCAAAGGTCACCAGAGCAAGGGCGGGGCTTTGGGGACTATGGCTTCAGGGGACATCTAAGTCAATTGGCAAAATAAATTCTATTAGGAAAAAATTCTGCATCCCACTTTGAAGTGTGGCATCTGGAGTCTTAAACGCTAACAAGCGTCCATCTAAGATGGATCGATTGGTCTCAACCCACCTGGATCAAAGGAGAATGAAGAACACCAAGGTCACAAGGTAATTATGAGCCCAAGAGACAGAAAGGCCACATGAACTAGAGACTACATCATCCTGAGTCCAGAAGAACTAGATGGTGCCCGGCCACAACCGATGACTGCCCTGACAGGGAGCACAACAGAGAACCCCTGAGGGAGCAGGAGAACAGTGGGATGCAGACCCCAAATTCTCATAAAAAGATCAGACTTAATGGTCTGACTGAGACTAGAAGAATCCTGGCGGTCATGGTCCCCAAACCTTCTGTTGGCCCAGGACAGGAACCATTCCTGAAGACAACTCATCAGACATGGAAGGGACTGGACAATGAGTTGGAGAGAGATGCTCATGAGGAGTGAGTTACTTGCATGAGGTGGATACTTGAGACTATGTTGGCATCTCCTGTCTGGAGGGGAGATGGGAGGGTAAAGGGGGTTAGAAACTGGCAAAATGGTCACGAAAGGAGAGACTGGAAGGAGGCAGCAGGCTGACTCATTAGGGGGAGAGTAAGTGGAAGTATGTAGTAAGGTGTATATAAGTTTTTATGTGAGAGACTGACTTGATTTGTAAACTTTCACTTAAAGCACAATAAAAATTATTAAAAAAAAATTAAGGGTTACAGATGGTGAGCAAATATTTTCCTGTGTATAAATACTACATCCAGGAAAGATGGGTGGGAGTAGAGAAAGGGAGTCTGCCGACACACTGTTCTGTTAAAACCATGCACTGATTATCTAGTACGGACACTGACAATTTTTTTCTGTAAAGATAGTAGATATTTTAGACTTTATGGGCCATTTGGTGACAACTACTCAACTCTACCACTGTATTGTGAAAGCAGCTATAAGATATGTAAACAAATGAGTGTGACTGTGTTCCAATAAAGCCTTATTTACAAAATTAAAAGGCAGGCAGTTGTTGGTCCATGAGCCGTCATTTGCCTACTCCTAATCTAATATCATTAAATTTATCACTAAATCATTTACTCCTGCCTTTAATACATTGATCATTAACACCTTCTTTATCAAGAGTGCCTTGAATTGAATTTTGGACGATCTTTAGAGTTGTTCAGGTTTATAAGACCTCTGCATTGCTTAAATTCTTATGGAAATATCAAAAAGTTTGTGATTTTTAAAATTTTCCACTGAAATCTAACCTTAGAAATCTTTCCACAGAGGACTTTTTCACCAGTAAAAGGAAAAAGGAAATTCAATCCTAATTAGCTAGGATCGAAGATTTGAAAGCAACCTTGCGATTCAGACCTTGCTCTGCAATCTATAATTTCTACATCTAACTGCTTCATTTAGACCAAGCAACCAAATTACCTCATGGATTTCAAAAACATATATTACTGATTTTCCTATGACATAAAAAAAAAGTCTGAGTTTATTTACTGTGGAAACTTTTCCTTTGATTAAAAAAAAGGAAAAACAATTGATGAGCCTGAGTAAATCAGACTTGGACTTAGAATAAGATCGTCAGTTTTTGTTCTTTTTGTAATTCTGCTTTTCTCTACTGTTCAGCTTTTTCGGATAATTGCAGTTGACATATTTCTGTGTTCCTTAAATCTTGCTTGAGAACAATTTAAACATTTTTCACCAGAAAATGAGAGCTCAAAATCAAGAAGAAGAATCTGGAAATAAAAAATTTCACATTCTTTAAAAAAAAAAAAATGCTTTGGATTAAGGACAAGATAGGAATTACTCCAATGATGCATTTCTGAGCAACTAAGGTGCTTGTTTTAGTAACTTAGAGATTTCTACTGGTGCTTAGGGCAGAGCATGAACAAAAGGCTATTGGTTTAGAAGTTGAATTATCAGCGACATTCTACTGTATCCAAAACTGGACTCAAAGAACAAGAGTCTCATCAATGCAAAAAATGAAATATTTCAATGCACACACACCTTTGTTTTGTATGAGCTGATTTCAATGTCCAGGTGTTCCAGATCACCACTTTATCTGAACTTTTCTCAGATCAGGTGGTTCTCATTTATTTCTCTCACCTTCATTAGCTACACATTGCAAGGGATCAGAGTAACTTTTGCTTCACGTAACTATCTGAATTGATCAATGGCATTTTTTGAGAATTTAGTTTATTTTGATTTACATTACCTAGTTTCACTATATACAATGATTACAAGTTGATTTCTGAATCAGTGGATTAAGCCCAGTTTTCTACCCCTCAGGAAAGAATAGAGTCACACAAACGAAGGTTTGATTTAGGATCTGGAAGTAAGATACGCTGGAATATATGGCTTTATGTTAAATTTGAAAGTACTAAAATATTAGACATCCATTAAATGTCTGATGTTGGCAAAGAATATTGAATATACCGTGGACTGCCAAAAGAATGAACAAATCTATCTCGGAAGAAACACACCAGAATGCTGCTTAGAAACGAGGATGGTGAGACTTTCTCTCACACACTTCAGACATTTTATGAAGAAGGACCAGTCCCTGGAGTAGGACATCATGCTTGGTAAGGTAGATGGTCAGCAAAAAAGGGGAGGCTACAGTGGCTGCAACAATAGGTTCAAACACATCAAGGAATGTGAGCATGGCGCAGGATGAAGCAGCATTTTGTTCTGTTGTACGTAGGGTAGCTATGAGTCGGAACCAATTCGACACACCTAACAACAACAATTAAAGCTATAGAAACATGCTAAGTCTGTAGTGGACTCAGGAAAAGAGCCTAATTGCATTCTTTGACACTATTTACTGTGTTGTACAGTATTCTTTTTTTTTATTTTTATTTGTTGTTGTTACTGGGGGGTGCTTATATTTAAGGTAGGACTTTTATTTGGAGTTAAGCCTTTGAACAGGCTACTACAAGCCCTTAATATCTAATTAAAAATTATCCTATGCTTTAATATTATTATTTTCAATATCCCATCTTTGTCAGTATCAGGTCATGTCTAGTAATATTGATTGATAGTAATATTGAGTTGATTCTGACTCATGATGACCGCATATGTGTCAAAGCAGAACCGTGTTACATAGGGTTTTCATGGCTGTGACCTTTTAGAAGCAGATTGACAGGCCTTTCTTTCTAGGTGCCTCTGGGTGGGTTCAAACCTCAAATTTTTCTGTTCATTGTAGCCCAATGCTTAATTGTATGTACCACCTAGGGACGCCTAACGATATTCTAGAATCTTCTAAATTCTCTGCTGTACTTACTGGTCTGGCAAGAGCAAAAGCCACAAGGCAGGCGAGGATGAGAAGTTTCATGGTTGTCAAAGTCTGTAAAAGAAGGTATATTAAAAAAAAAAAAAGAGGTCTTATAATAAAATTTGTTTCATCAAAAACAAAAACAAAAAATCTTTAGTTTTCCAAAAAAAGGAGAAATTTTTGATACAAATAGTTTCTTTTAACTTATAGTATTTTTATAGACATGACTTTTTTTGAATTTTGCTACTCAATATAAATATTTATCAGTCTAATTAACTTGCTTAGCGTTCATGTTATTTAGAAATACCAATTTCTTACCAATTATTTCATTCAATAAAACTCTAAAACAAGACTTTTTGTCTTCAGTGTGATGACTTTGTCAGAGGAATAAAAAAGCACTGATATTTAAATACAATTAAGAAACTATTTTTTCTCCTGTATCATCATATTTTAAAAGTAGAAATAAATCTAAATCCATTGAGAACTGGCACTTAGTTTTAACTGAAAATTTTGAAATTGTGTTTCTCTTTAAATCCTGTTTGAAATCATCCTGCTTTTTCAGAGTCTTTGGTAAATAAAACATGCTGTCAGTGCATCATGTGGAAACTCAACCTTAACCAATTATTTTTTAAAAGATTTTTGCTATAACTTCATGAGATTTTTGCTATCGCTTCATGTTTAGCTATATTGGGATATCCATGACATAACTATCTGACAATGATTAAATTGGACAGAATCATAGATTCAGATGTCTTTTTCAGTTGATTTCTAGCATTCCATCAAATTGCAAAATCCCAGAAATACTGATGTTTATGTGTTCTAGGAAAAATGGTTTCCAGAGAAGATAGAGAAAAATCAGGTTACACATACAATTTGTTTACTCCTTAGTCAAAAAGCTCACACTGGAATATTGTATATGTACTGCTTCAGTATACACTGTAAAATCTAAATGCATTAATAAACAGGCATATTTCTAACCCCAAAACAAATTTCCTCTTTTTATCTATTCGTATCTTTCCAAACATCCAAATATTAACCTTCTTTACAAAAATAGTCACCTATAAATAATTGTCTATCACTGAGGGTGGGTGGGTATCACTGAAATAACTTTTACAGAATTAACTTCATTAATCAGATAACTTAATCCTACACGGAACAAAAACAGCCTTGAAATAGTCTACTAGAAAAAGCCTTCCCTATGATAACTAGTAATATCAGGAATTGTAATGCACGACAATTTTCCATGGAATCTGGCAAATTTAATTTGGATCATCTTAACCTAATTTCCTACTGAAATTACTTAACTAAATTTTCAATATATGAGATTTTAGTTACATAATCATCATTAAAGGTTTGGTCTTTATTAAACTATATTGATGTCTCACTTAAAGCTCTGAGATAATATTAATTTTTTTAAACGAACGTTTAAGCTACAAGTATATCCTAAGAAAATATTGACTTTTTCAAGCACATAGAAAAATTACAAATAATTCATAATACAAAGTGGAAGAGATTAGAAAATGTGAAATCATATTAAAAAATGTCATATGTAAACACACTACCTTGCACCCAACGCTGGGAAGGAGAACCAAGCTGGGCTGATGGCAAAGGTGGTGACAGATTTCTCTTTGTCACAGCTATTTAAACCTAGTGATTAGTAAAATGCTAATTTTGTGGTTTCAGTTCAACCAATAGGTTTATTTGAATTCTAAGAATTTTCCCAAATAGGAAATTAATTTTCTTTCCAATTCGTCTTCCAGGAAACTCTGAGAACAGTTTTCAATGAGGTAGTGATTCATGGTACTATTACAGATTATACAGGAAATGGAGTGACATTATTCAAAATCAAAATACTAAACTTTCCAGATTTATGGTGATTATTATGTTGAGTGGACAATTGAAAGAGTCAACATGTCTTCAGAAATATCTCTTTATATATCTATATATACATATTTTTTTGAAGCATTCGACTTCCACAAAAGAAATACTTGGTGAAAAATGGAATCTTAAAAAATTTTCAATTTTTATCAATATTCTGGGCCGTGTGATGAATTCACCATTTATTCTACCTTCTAAAATTCAATTTGTTCTCTAAGATTTATTTTGCTTATTTATTATGGAGTAACTTACATTTTATGTGCTCCACTCTTTTTTTTCCCTCCCCGAAGAAAACCAAAACCAAACCCACTACTGTGGAGTCAATTCTGACTCACAGCGACCCTATAGGACAGAGTAGAAATGCACCACAGAGTTTCCAAGGCTGTAAATCTCGGAAGCCGGAAGCTGACTGCCACGTCTTTCTCCTGTGGAGCTGCTGGTGGTTTCAAACTGCAGACCTATTAGTTAACAATCGATTGCTTTAACCACTTCAGCACCAGGGCTCCTTTTTTTCTTAAGAAGATAATACAATTGTTCTATTAATTTTGGTGGTATTTTAGCCACCTCGGGTAATGCTTTCTTTTGTGTAAACTGGTTATGATAGTATTTACTTATTTAATAATTACATTGTCCAGTTAAAAGTAATACTTGTTTAAGAATTACGGCCTAAGATAGATTGTAAAAATCAACCATACATCTAATTTTCTACCTTTTAAAACAAATTAAGAGGAAAAATAAAAATGTCTCTCCATTCCTAATTTACTCCTAGAAATAGTTGGCGTTGCACATTGTACAAAAAGTAGTATATACTGAAAAAAATATACATTTACTTAAAAAAAAAAGCTGCCATTGAGTCGGCTCCTACTCATGGTGACCCCACTTATGTCAGAGTAAAACTGTACTCTGTAGGGCTTTCAAGGGCTGATTTTTTTCCAGACCTTTTTTCAAGGCACCTCTTAGGGTGGACCTCAGTTTACAGCCAAGTGCCTTATCTGTTTGCACACCCAGGGACTCCCCATCCATCCATAAAGAGAGGTTTCTGTTTGCTTTTTTATTGTTGTTCTTGATTTGTGACTTTTTTTTTTTTTACAAGTAAGAAAACACTATGATGATATTTGTGGCCTATTTATAGTCAGATTATCAGGAGCATTATTCTGAATTAAAAGAAATTCCAGAGTGGTATAGATTCTTCATGTTGAGAATCAGAAATGATCATGGTTTTCCATATTGAAATTTTCTTTATTTAGTATCTTCTTTGCTGACTCCATCACATAAATTTCATTTGTTTGCTAGTGTTTTCTATTTACTTTGATTCATTCAAGGGACGAAGGACAAGTATCATCAGCTGCATTATAACATCCCACTTTCGTGTCTCCCCAGGAATGTATCCAAAATGATTATCTTATTTTACTCACAACTAAGAATCATGCTGTGTGAAAATCTACTGTAATTTGTATAAAACTGTTGTATCCTCATTGTTTATTCACTCTTTTATTCACTTATTTATTGAGAGAAATGACAAAACTAGATGAGGTTTGAAGATGTAGTATTTAAATAAGACAAAATCCTTGACTCTCTACTGTGGTAGGCGATTAACACAAAAAGTAAAAAAATATATTATAGACAGTTGTGTAATAGAGATTTGAACAGGCATTCTGGAAAACCTAGGGACAGCCAAGATGGGGGGGTGCCATGACAGAGAAGGTCTTCTAGATGGATTTGATTATAATAAGGCTTGACATCAAAGGGGGAAAATTGGGCTTTTAAAACTTTTTAATCTGCATCAGAAGACATGCCATCTCTTCATGAATTTGCTAATCCACCGTGGGAATACTCATAAATTCTAAATCTGAGTTTTTTCCATCTACAAATCCTTAGTGATGAAGATTAATCTCCTCTTTGTCTGAGTTGGGTATTGAAGAAGGTTTATCTTTCTAAAAATAAATCTTTATTATCATTACACAGTATAACTGCATTACAATTTGAGAAAACATGGTTTAATATGTTGACTGTGTATCTGTGCAATGCCAAGTTGTACAAGATTTTAGCAGAAGTTTATTTGCTTTATCTTAGATCAGTCTCTATTTACTTTTGTCAGTTAAAGTTGGTCAGTTCCAACCATTAAAACAAAGCTCACATTTGAAGCATATATTTAGGCCATTAGTTGTCAGATGGGCCTATGTCCAAAGAATAAGGAAATAATGTGATTATTACCTGGATATCAGTATCAATTTCCTGGTGCAATAGGGTCATATGCAGGGTGAACAAATAAATTGGTCATTCAACATCAGACACTTCTGACTATAAAAGGGGATGCTATTAATAATCAAGCAGCACGTATAAACTAGAACTATTTCAGGCACACCAAAACACGGCCTCTCTAGTCATAACACACTATTGCTTTTAAAAATCAAACAGAATCCCTAACAAATGAAAATAGAAATAGGTCAGATAAGGAATGACTAAGTATAAAACTCCCCTTTTTCTCAGCTTTTAGATATTGGAAAAATTAATTATTTCTTGAATTCATACTAACTAGAAAAACTAATTACTGTGAAACCTGTGAAAGCTGGAACTCAACAGGATTGCCTTGTTTTTCTGGGTCTCGAAAGTTTTCCACCCTTGACAAGGTGCAGGCTTACCACTTTTCTGTCACTCTCTATTAGTGGAAAATATATGAGTTTTCCTTCCTGGACAGGTTTCTGTCTCACATAGGTGCAAGCTTTTGCAGGTTTTACTGTATTACAAAAATTAATGGAAACTTCACTATCAGCAGACACAGAGTTTGGAAAAATATGAGTTATAAGTAAATTCTATTATGTAAAATTATGGGTATCGTATGAACCCATTGGAAACCCTAGCATTGTAGGCGGTTAAGAGTTATGGTGTTAATAATTCAGAGCATGAAGCTTCAAAGCTAGTTTGTCATAGCTCTCCCAGGACATTTGGTTTATGACGGGCGAGTCTTCTAGGAAAATGTCATTTTATCGTACAGCAAACAACTGAACTTCCAGAAGAAAAGTTACTAAGAAATGTGGAAGATATTTTTGCTTTTCTCTAGAAACCCACACATCATTTGGAACCTAAGAAAGGGTTCACGATGGTTGCTTAGTAACTGCTCGTGGGTATTGTACGACTAGAATCTGGCCATCCAGAAGCTAATATAGTAGAGCCCTTTTTGGGAAGTTGTTTTCTTGTATGAATATATGATAGCAAATGATAGGATGGAGCCTATACATAATTTTATATTTGGATTTACAGTGATGTCCTTTTTAATTCTATGGTGTTCTGTCAACAGGAATCTGGAGATTCAAACTGAAACACACAGTCTAAGTGACCTGTATCAATGCAGTAGTTGTAAGAAAAGGCTTGGGTGTCAAATGGTTAAATTTAAATCCTGGCTGTCACTGACCAGCTTACCTTAGCTTACCTTAGTAATTACTGTGTCTCACTGTTCTCATCTGTTCAGTGACATCTACCTCTCATGTGTTTGGGAGGAATAAATGAGATCACATAATGAAGCACACAAAGCACTCTAATTGCTCACATAAGATTATCCATTTTTAGAACATAATAAAAAACAACTGATTTTTATTCCTAGATTCTCATCTTCTTGATATATTTGAAAACTTTTGAGAACTCGGGAACTATACTTTTATATTTGTATATGTATAAACAAGGTATGGAAGAGCAAAGACAAAATTTTTAATAGTGGCCACCACTAAAGTATGGTTTGGGATGGGATATAAGAGGGCAGAGTAAAAGAGAACTTTGATGTTTTATTTAATGCAATCCTGTACTATTCAATAATTTCATAGAACTGTGAACTAAGACAATGATTCTTAAACTTTAATGTACATATGAATCCACAGGGTGTTTTGTTATTGTTCTGATTGCTTGATATTCTTAAAACGCAGATTCAGATTCAGTAGGTTTGGCATGTAGCTAAAGATTTTCATTTTTAATATGTTCTTGGAGTCTCAGGATGATGCAAATGGTTAACCTTCTTGACTGCTAACCAAAAGGTAGAGGTTTGAATCTACCCAGAGGTGCCTCAGAAGAAAGGCCTGCTTCTGAAAATTCAGCCATTGTAATCCCTATGGAGTACAATTCTACTTTGGCACATGTGGGGTCACCATGAGTTGAAATTGACTCAACAACAGCTGCTTTTGTTTTTTTCTCTTTAGTATGTTCTCAGATGATGTCAATAGCTGCTGGTCTGTAAGTATTCTTTGGTAGCAAGGAACTAGGAGATTTGAAAATGTACTGAGTAGCCTTCTGCTTATTTAAATTTACCCAATAGTGAAGATTTTTATATAAAATACCAATGGAAAATACTTAAAAGTATGTGAAAATTGTAGAAGCATGTAAAATATATAGCAAAAAAGCAATGTTAAAAATACTGAATCGTGTTTCCATGACTTTGTTTGCCTTCATAATAATGTTTAAAAGGAAGCATTTTCTTATCCTAGATTCTCTTTGTTGGTAGAATGTCCCACTAGTATCAGTTTACCTGTCTATGCAGTACCTATACACCATACCACCACCCCCCTGTTACTGCCCACCAAAAATTCACTCACCTTGCCACTAAGAAGGTTTTTATCTACTCAGGATTGCTAAAGGCAAACTCCATAATATTTGTATAGGATTCCTAGGGACTGCTTTCATGTATTCAACTCCTTAAATCCAATATTATCTAACAACAACATTCTGACCCATTTTTCCTTTCAGTAACTACAACAATATCAATAATAATGTCTCTTTACAACAATATCAATAATAATAATTATGTTCCTGCTTTGATTAACCTTTAAGAACTAGTAAGAGTGTTTCACAGTTGTATCAAAGTACTGAAGTATCTAGAAGTAAATATTTGAGCCAAGAGGGAAATTTTAGAATTTGAAGACATTTAAAGATAAAAATTTCATGATGTTGGCAATAAGAGGCTAACTAGTGAAGTGAGATGAAGATCATAGAAGTAAAAGTTCAAGAGTTTGATTGGATCATTTTTGTGGGCACTGATATGGGCCAGGTTCATGAAAGTTTGAAGATGGGATGGAAAGGAATCCTCTGAACCAGGATCCCCATTAGGGATGCTGAAGGCCAATAGATCTCAGCAGTGAAGCTGGGAAGAATTATAGAATGACAGGGACTTCAAGGCAGGTTGGCCACTTGAATAAAGTTAGTGCAAAAGGTAATCAGGAAGCGGAAGTAGAATGACAATTCCTTCCCTTCCTTCTGACTTTCAGAAACAGGTAACAACAGAGAAGGGTCATACGCCCTCCCATTTGAGAGGATTATAAAGCTGGGTGGTTTTATCTGAGAATATTCAGGTTCAAATTTTGGCCTGTCAAGGAAGCCAAAGAGAAGAAAAGGGTTACTAGGGGTATAATTGCATAAGGATGCCATGGAGCTGGAGTGTTTCAGACACGGTATAATGCTGAGGTGAATGGGGAAGAGAAGTCAGAGGCTGGAGCTCTTTTGAAGATGGATGATGAGTAAAGAGTTGCAGGAATAAAAGATGCAGTATAGTAGCAAAGATATCACAGAGGCAGATGAAGAGTAATGTACAAATTTAACAAATACAATTTATTTTATGATTTAATTTCTAAATGACTGATATAATAAGTGTAGTGTAAATCCAAAAGACAGCATATGATGGGTTAACGTAGCTAGAAATTTGAAGTGAGTATTAAAATAGCAGTAGAATTTGGAAGAGCTGAGAAGCTAAAGGAGGGACATACAGATGAAAGAAGTGCCAGTAGCAAATGTGTAGATGCTTGGCATTGTTAGCTGCCATGTAGCTGGCCCAACTTATGAATACCCTGAGCACAACCAGATCAGACCTTTGTGATCCATAGGGTTTTCACTGGCTTATTTTTGGAAGTAAATCATCAGGCCTTTTTTCCTAGTTCAACTTAGTCTGGAAGCTCTGCTGAAACCTGTTCAGCATCATACCAACACGTAAACCTCCACTGGCAGATGGGTGTATCTGTGCACAAGGTATAGTGGCCAGGAATCAAACTCAGGTCTACCACATAGAAATCGAGAATTCTACCACTGAATCCCCACTGTCCCTGCATGGCGTTACAATTCTAAAATGATTTGGCTGGGGAAACAAACCTAAAATTAATAAATTTCATATTTCCAAGGTTGGCTTATGTGAAATATGAGGACTTGCAGGGCACAATGGAAGAGGTGATTATTTTCTACATGAAAAGATAGACAAAGGAGTCTTGAAGGATCAATAGGAATGTGTACACTGAGGAAGTGAGGGAAGAGGAAAGGAGATTACATGAGGAGGTAGTAAGATGTGTTAATGGCAGCGGTTTGAAGTGACTACCATAGTGCTAATAAGAGGCGTGGTGAGTGATGTAGTTGGAAACAGAAAGGGAGGGCCATACTGTATAAAAATAAATTTAGACTTGACCTTAAGAACTGGAAACCCTCCTTCCTTATGAGGAAAATTTCAGATGATTAAAATTTTGGCACTGTCTTTTCTTGGCCTTGAGGTAAAATGCTGAAATGTTTTTTACCTGCCCCACTGTTTTCCACCCCAGCTGTTCCCTGTATGTCATAACTTCCTCTTGTTTCAGATCAGGGGTCTTGGATTGTTCCATGCCGGCTGCCTCCAGGCCCTTCCTCTTCCTTTGTCTTGAAGCTCTTTGAGAAGGATATAGGAGTTGGGTTCCACCCTGCTCCAACAACTCACGTGTTATGTTTCTAGCTCCCAGTTCCCCTTGTTTCCAAGCATTCCCAGGAAAGGCATTCACTACAATGTCCTGTTCATTACAGTGCCGAACCTCTAATGCAATTAGATTCTTCCAGTAACAGTAAGAGCTGACATTTATTGACCACTTATAATGAGCCACTTACAGTAGTTAAATAACTTTCACAGGTTAATACATGAAAGGCTAACTGCAATTTTAACCAGGACATTTTGTTCTAGAGTTTTTACTCTTAAAAACTATGCTTTGTTTTTTACATTTTATACCAAAAGACTTTCTGTGTCCTTGATAAAGACTTGGGCAGTGAGGAGAACCTGGCAAATGGTTTTATCATATTTCTGTGCTTTATTATTTAAATGTTAACAATGGAACAGATTAATGAATTACGAAAGTCTGTTTTATAAGTTTTTGACATTTAATTTGTAAAATGAGGTATAAGTTGAACTACAAGCTTTTACTTTTTGTAGAAGTAGTTCTAGATTTTAGTTTAGTTGTTATTTATAAAATTTTGAAAAATTCTGTAAGAGAAAAAATAAAAACAAAAATTAGTTGTTAGCCCACCACCCAAAGATAACTAACCACTGATAAAAAATGAGGTGTATAATTTTTAGCTCTATGTGTTTATGTAGGTATTTGTGTATAAGGCATTACATGTGTCTTATTAAACTGCTTTTATGTCACTTATGGTTATGGTTATATCATCATCATTTCCTCACTGTTATTTTTATAGATTAATAATTTTCAACAAATTATAAGAAGATGATCCTGTTCTTCAATGCACAAGCACAAAATAGATAAATATGGACTGCTTTGGTTGGGATGCTTCCACCTCTGGGTGGAGCATTGTCTCTTTCATTCTTTGGGACTCTATTCAGACTCTAAGAACAACCCATGGAAAACCACAGTTCTACATGATCTTATTTAAAGGCTCCACACCATTCCATGTTGTAGGTATGTCATTATTAATTTGGGCACCCTTAGAAGAACATGTATATTATTTTCAGAGGTTTTTGTTTGTTTTCTGCTGTTATGAATATTACTGTGATATGTACACATGTACACGAATATTAGTACATAAAAATAGTACATAGCATGTAATAATGTCTTTTGCATATGTTTCTAGAAGAGGATTCAGAAATTGCTGATTCAAAGGGCATTAAACCAAAAAACAACAACAACAAAAACCAAACTGACTGCCATCGAGTTGATTCCAACTCATAGTGACCCTGTAGGACAGAGTAGAACTGCCCCTTAGGTTTACAAGATTGTAAATATTTAAACCCAGAATTGCTGAAGTAAATCTCTTTTCTGTAGAGCGGCTGGTGGATTTGAACTGTCAATCTTTTGGTTAGCATCTGAGTGCTTAGCCACTGTGCCACCAGGGCTCCTTCAAAGGATATAAACATTTCTTATGTTTGATTCATACCTCCATAAACCCTCAGGAAACAGTGTTTTCAATTTATAAAAGCAGAATTAAACTTTGAAAGTACCTATTTGGCCACAAGTTTTTAATCAAATATTTTTCATCTGATTTTTTTTTTTATGTGTTTGCTTGTATTCCACTATTTGATGGACAAAACACTATATTTTATTATTATTGAGTTGCATTTCTCTGATTATAGGCAAGGTCAACCATTTTCCAAATGTGTACTGGCCATACCTACTCTTTGGAATAATGCTATATCTTTTGACCTTTTTCATAGAAAATGTTTTTATATTTTTACAGTTTTTTAAAACTTAATGGTAAATATATTTATCTTTTGCCAGTCATTAATTTTGTGACCTTTTTACAATTTCCGTTTGCCTTTTGATTTTATGATGTTCGATGTAAAGAATTTTCAATGTTAAAATAATCAAGTACTTTTTTTTTTTCTGTTTTATGGTGTTTCTTTTTTCTGCATTTATTATTTTATACAAGATTTGGATTTCCTAAACTTGGGGCTCCTCTCCTGTAAAGCAACCCACTGTATATGCAGATATCACTTGGCCTTCTTCATATAGTGCTGTGGGAACTGGGGCTTGGGAAACCAGCACAGATGCTAATACTCTGTCTACTGCTATTGCTATGAGGAATAAAATCCTCTCTCCTGTCCTGGAGTCTCATATCTTCTGCTGCCAATATCCCTGAAACTGCTGAAGGCTATCTTGTTAGATTGAAAGTAGTGTCTGTAAGTTTCTGACAGTGAGGTGCCATGATATTTTAGAACATTTCAGAGTCCATTCAATGGAAGTATTATTTTTCTAATTTTTTTGTGGTAAAATGTATATAAAAAATTATTTGTCATAGCAACAATTTCCATATGTACAATTCAGTGACATTAATTACATTCACCATGCTGAGCAACCGTGACCGCCATCTGTGTTCATATTTTTTCATTACTCTTAACAAAAACTCAGTACCCCTTAAGCAATGATTCCCCATTTTCCCCTACCACTTGCCCCTTAAAACCACTAACCTACTTTGGCCTTTGTGCATTTGTCTCTTTTAGATATTTCATAAAAATAGGAGCATATAATATTTGTGTCTGACCTATTTCATTCAGCATAATGTTTTCAAGATCTATCCATGTCATAGCATGTATCAGAACTTCATTTCTCTCTATGGCTGGAAAATATTTCATTGTATGTGTGTACCACATTTTGTTTATCTATTCATCTTGTTGATGGCCATTTAGGTTTTTACCTTTTGGCTATTGTGAATAATGTTGCAATAAACATTGTTGAACAAATATCTATTTGAGTTCCTACTTTCAATTCTTTTGGTATTTACTTAGAAGTAGAATTGTTTAGTCTTATGGTAATTCTATGTTAACCTTAGTGAAGAAACTTCCACAGTGATTGCATAATTTCACATTCACAGTAGCAATGGACTAGGGTTTCATTTTCTCCACATCCTCATCAATACTTGTTTTCCATTTTCTTGATAATAGCCATCCTAGCAGGCGTAAAGTGGTATTTTATTGTAGTTTTGATTCGCATTTCCCTAATGATTAATGATTTTGAGCATTTTTTCATGCAGTTATTGGTCTTTTGTATATCTTCTTTGGTGAAATGTCTAATCACATTCTTCACCCTTTTTTTTTTGATCGATTAGTTGTCTTTTTGTTGTTGAGTTGTAGGGGTTCTTTATATATTCTGGATATTAAACACTTATCAAATATATGGTTACCAAATATTTTCTCCCCTTCTGTAGGTTGTCTCTTCTTCACTTTGTTGTTACATCTTTGTTCCACTAATTTTTTAATTTTTATGAATTCCAATTTATCTCTTTTGTCTTTGTTGCTTGTGCTTTTGGTGCCATATCTAAGAACCCTGAAACTTGGTCCTGGGCCATTACTCTTGTGTTTTTTCTAATAGTTTCATGGCTTTATTTCTTACAATTAGTTCATTGATCCATTTATATATGATGTGAAGCATATGGAGATCCAGTTGTGCCAGCAACATTTATTGAAGAAACTATTCTTTCCCCATTTAATGGACTTAGCACTCTAATCGAAAATCAATTAACCATAGATGTATGGGTTTGTTTCTCTATTCTCAATTCTATTTCGTTGGTATATATATTTACCATTATGCCAGTATTACACTGCTTTGGTTACTGTAGATTTATTAAAAAAAAAAAAATAGTATGTTTTAAAATTGAGAAGTGTGAATGCTCCTATTTTGTTCTTTTTCAAGATTGCTTTGGCTATTCAGGGCCCCTTGCAATTTCAGTATAAATCTGAAGGTTGACTTTTTCATTACTGCAAGGAAGGCTGTTGGAATTTTGATAGGGATTGTGTTGAATCCATGAATTTCTCTGGGTAGTATTTGTGTCTTAACAATAGTAAGTCTTCAAATACCAGTTCTTTTTTTTTTTTTAAGTGAACAAAGTTTGCAGGTCTACTTTGTACTCTTGATTTGGGGAAAGAAAGTGATAATGAAGGGGAAAAATACCAGAACAACCACCAAAAATGGGATGAATCCTTTCTCTGATAAATTATTCTGAAAAGAAATAAACAAGGGGTAAGAAATGAGAGAAAAACAAACGAAAAGACTGAAGGCATCACCTGAATTGAATACCAAAGCTCTTTCTTATTGGCTAATGTAAATTTACCTTGGAGGATGATAATTTCCCCTTAGTATTTTTAGAATATTATTGATACTACAGTACCAAATCAGTAACTTGAGTAAAGAGGTTTCCACACGGGGATGGCTCAAGAAATTTATAATCTCTTAACATCTAGCAGCCAGGGTGGTGAAGATGACACGTTAATAAGATTTTAAATATAAACGCACCTTAAACCCCTCAAAAAGCTATTACCAATGATTCAAGATTTTTAGTTTTAGAATTATCCCACATTTTAGTCAGTTAAAAGTTAAGCTTTTTGGGACACATGGTCTTAGGGTTTGATCATTTTGTACATTAATATTAAGAGAGAAAAGAAGCACTGAAAGAAATGAGGGGAAGAAAACATCACAAAACAGAATAAAAGAAGTAATAAAACAGACTGGAGACTTACGTTTGTGAAGAGGCTTTCTTTTATTTTTTTATCTTCCTTGGTTGTGAATTTTTCTTTAATTCCGGCATTGCATTTGGTTAGCTTACAGTCCTTATTTATTTCATTGCTTTCAGTTACTTTGCTTAATTTTGTGACCTTATTCCCTTTTTCTGAATGAAGGGGCCTATGAATACCAAAATATTTGAAATATTATCAAAACTGCGCAGGGCTCCTGAATTTATTAAATAAAAAAAAGGCATATAATATGATAGCAAGTACTAGGATATTAAGTTTATGCGGTATGATAATGAGCTTCATGGAGAATTACAAAATCACCTGTTTTAAATCCTGAATTTTGGTAAAGGTATTGTTTCTCAACTAGTTCTGCATCAGAAGATTTTGAACTAGTTCTCCAGGGAAGGAGGAGATTTTTGAAAGAGCGTTAGCAGAAGACAGTGGTTAGATACGGTGGATGTGCGCGTGTGTGTGTGTGTGTGTGTGTGTGTGTTTGGTGGTGTAGTGATGTGGTAGGCTCTGAGTAACATAAAGACACACTGTGCTTGGTAGTATTGATGAGATATTGCCACCTATGTGATCAGGAAGGATCCTTTGGATGGTATAAATGATTAACAGACTTGGCTGCCAACCAAAATGTTGGAGAGGTTCAAGTCCACCCAGAGGCATCTTGGAAAAAGGTCTGGTGATCTACTTCCAAAAAATCATCCATTGAAAACCCCGATAGAGTACAGTTCTGCCATACACAGGATCTCCATGAGTCACAATTGACTCAACGGCAACTAGTGCATGGTCGGAGAAAGACTAGACAAGTGCCCCAATTTAAATTTCACCATTTTTTCTAGATCGAAACCCATAGTCATTATTTCCATCTTAACATCTAAATTTCTCCAAATATTTATTACAGAACTAGGGGTCCACGGTTTTTTCCAAAACCATGCATTTTTGAGTCTTGTTGCAAGCCACTGAAACCATCTCTGGCTAGCTTGAACAAGAGGTTATTGGAGAGAAGGATTCAGAATTAATGAAAATTGAATACTAAGTGATCAAAGTAGCTCTCAGGGGTAAAAGGCAAAACAAATAGCAAAGACATCTAACTGGAATAATCTGAGCACTCTACAGAAACTGAGACAAGACATCTAAACTTTTCTTCACTTTCAGGTTAGTTAGTTAAGATTAACAGTTCTGGGAGAGAGGGTCTGATTGGGGTTCATATGTTGCCTATAACAGAGCATGGAGAAGTATGACCTGCTTCTTTTAGTTTCCACAATGAGAACTCAGGTATGTGCACATGGCTTCACACTAAGACCACACACAATAGAGGAAAGAAATGTCTCCAAATGGAATTCAGAGAGCTTTTAAAAGTGGAAGTTTGACAATTCACACAATTTAAATGCTTGAGAATCATCTCATTTATCTCAACTATTAAATCAAACAATCATGGCTTAAATAGTCTGCAAATCATTTGTATTTAATACATTTTACCAAATATGTGTGGCTTATAATTAAAGTAGCCCAAGTTTGGCATTACCAAGACGCGTAGTCTATGCTTAGAATTACTTTTATTTGCAAAGGTGGTAACTAGCACATCAGAGAATTTTACTATAGATAAATAAGCTGGTGATCTGTTATCTGGCCATCATAAAAATAGCATGTATTTATTTACTTATTTGTTCATTGTCTGATTTTTCCATTAGAATGTAACCTCTACGTGAGCAAGAATCTTTTTTGTGTTAATCTTAATGCCTAGAAAAAAGAAAAGCTTCAGATACAGCAATAAAAGCTATTCTCTCCTCTTCTCCCTAGATAGATAAGAAATGAATAATAGGGTTTCTGAATTTCATTTTCCGAGTTCCTCTCGTATTATCCAATAACACTGCTCACTAAAATTAGCTTCGCTAGTTTAAATTTGGAGAGCCTGAATCCTACATGACTTCCTGCCTTTCTGCTTTTGTACTCATAACAAACATTGCTCAAGAAGTGCTTTGATTTGAAAAAGTATGACTTTTCAAATCTATGAAAAGGAGTCACTAAAATAAGAATTTTATTTTGAATGTACCATAAGAGATTTTCTCATTCTTATAACTGTGAGAGTAAATCAGTGTGAGATATTTTCTCCATAATTCCATGGAGGTTGAATGAGAAACTTCAATCCTGGAAAGACTTACAAGCTTTGGCACAAGAAGGGCTTGCTTTCCTGGCATCCAGTGTTATTCCACTTTAAGAATCCTGCAGAAATGAAACAAATAGACTGTGTAATAATCAATGGTTTCTTAGCAATCTTGGGCAAGTTACTTACATTCTTTTCCGAAGTACTCAACTGGTAAAACTGAATATGTATATTGCAAACTGAACATTTATTTGCAAAATAATACTATGTAAGGGAAAAAAGTTTATGATGGAATACATTTGGTGAATGTTGATTAAATGCTATCAAAGCTTTTTTTTTTTTTTTACTGCAGGAATTTTCAGAATTTTTTATTCACTAATGTGTCTTACAAATTTCCAAGAGAAAAGTTAAAGGAGGTAGTCTTTTCTAAACATATTTGCTAAAGGAACTCTTTCTATTTTGACCTAAAAATTACTTGTCCTTGGAAATTTTGAGAAATTTCAGCATAAATAAAAACAGGCCTTGTGCATCTCAGATTTTTTTTTTAATACTTTGTTTATCACATTCTCTCACCTTCTGATGCTATAAGCTCCACACAGAATTCTTTTTCTATAGCGACTTTCTGGTGATCTTTCAATGATTCCTGCTGTCCATTTTCAGGTCTGTGCTGAATTTTCTGTAGGCCATTCAGAATCAAGATAATCAATTCCAAATATAAAAAATTATAATACAAGTAGAGAGTTATTAAGACCTGGACCTTCTTTGGCCATGTTATAATACAAACATGGAATAGATTAAAAAGCAAGCAATTTTAGAAGTTGTAAGAAGTTATATAAGTAATATATAACTAATTTCCAGTATTTTCTATAGTCTATAGGTTTTTTTTTATATTTTTTTATATATATAGGTTATAAAATCTCATAGCTGAGAGAAATTCTAATTCTGATTGTAATATAAGTAAGTCAGCAACTGGTTTATACATGTAGTTACTAGGGAGATAGACCCAACTAACATTGTTCATGAGTGAATGAGCAAACACATGGATAGGGGACCAATTATTGAGCTCACAGTCCGTGAGAAAAGGAGATCAATAAAAATATTTATGATAAACCTGACTGCTTATAGAATGTATTTCCCTAGTATTCACACTGAGTCCCTTAATTTGAGTATTCAGAAATATATAATGACAATATAATTTTAAATTTTATTATCATAGTAATAGAATGACACCATATTATATGCATATTATATAGCAATAAAATCATGTCACATAAGCAAAAGGAATAAACTAGAGGTTGCTAATGTACTACACATAATATTCTCTTTATTTTAAATCAAAGCTTTTTTGCAAATATTGCAGAGATGTTGCTGGTTTCCCTTGAGGAAGTAATAGCCATAAACTCAAACAATATATAACACATAGTTTTCTAAGAAAAAGCTCTGTGACCTACCAGATTCAAGACAGGAACTTTTATTCCATTAGGAAATTTAGACCCTTCATAATTAAAATCATTAGTTCTTTAGTTGAAAACAAAATGCTGAATTTGATTAATTTCCACAATCACTTTATATTGGGAATCTAGTGAAAACTAAGAGAATGCATATATAGGCTAATTAGCAGTCTCATACCACCCTCACATAGAGAACAAAGAAAAGAATATCTATTTATTATGTAATCATATGCACACACAGACACACTTTTAGAAAGACAATTTAGCAATATACCTCTGTATGTTTTTCTAATCTAATCCAGATGTTTTCACTCAGTTGGTACTTTTTCGCCAAAGCAGCAATGGCAGAGATGTCATTTAAGTTTTGAATGGTGATAAATTGAAGACCGCGTTGCTGGCATGTATCCTGAAAAGACAAAGTTAATCTTGACATTTTGTCTTATTTTGCACATTATGCTAAATTTAAAGAAAACAACTCCATCTCCAAATTTTAAAGTTATAAATGAGTAGTCTGGAAGAACCAGAGCAATGAAAGAGAAGGCTTAAAATTGTCACCCAAAGCATGGATACATACCTGTGCCTGAGCCCAGTTCAATTTTTGGTTAAAGTAAGTAAAGCACTTAGGTATGTAATTTGATGAATTAAGAGGGCACATAGAACCATTCTGGGAAAAACTAGAAGCCCTGCTGAGAAGCAATAACAGAACAACCAAAATCACGTTCATCTCTGATGCCTTCCTGAAACCTGTAAAAAAGAAAAATATATGGTTAGAGATAGTAATTAACTAAACACTGAAGCACAATATTTTCATGTAACCTTTCTTATATTAATGCATAGTGTTTCATTAGTTACTCCATTTTGGTATCCCAGACAATTAGGGGGAGCTATTGTAGTCTTTTTTTTTTTTTTTTTTTTATTGTAGTCTTAGGAAGCAAAGGACAGCCTGCATCCTACAATCATACAAAGAGAGAGCAGCTCTAAATCCAAAGAGGAAAGAATGCATTAGTTGCTAGACAATGAATAGAATATGAGGTTCAAAAGTTAGAACTAAGGCAATGGAATGGGTGGATAGTTGTACATGGTGTTGTGGAAGAACAGGTAGTTACTCCAAATTGGTGGTTTGGACACAATTAATACAACTCCATTTTCCACTTTAGGGAGTGGGATTTTTATATCTTGCTTAGTTTGTCTCCCCAAATTTCCACATCATTGAATGCATGGCATTTGGTGAATGATCCCAAACTTCCTAGCATTAATTATTGATATCTGGAGTGATACTGAAATGATCTTTCCAACCAAATCTCATAATAATCTCCTTAACATACCCTGTACTGCAGTCAGCTGGCCAATTGCTATTGCTCCATTTAATTGCAGTTTTCTCTCCTCTCTGCCCTTGTGCTACCTTCTCAAACTGTTGAGATTCACTCATCTTTAGGCGAAAGAAGTAACGAATGATGAAGAAAGAAGAAGTTCTGGAATAAAAGAGATCTCAGTTCAGCATTAATCTCCACGTACATGTACAGTTGGACAAGATTTAAAAAAGATGTTTTTGAGTAAAATATACTTTTTTATTCTTTTGTCACATACAAACTTGTTTAGTTTTGCAAAGACAGCAAAATCTTGACTCGTAATTAGGATAAAGAAGTGTTGAGCTGTTCTGGAAAAAGAAGTAAAAGAATATCTGTCAGGGAAGAAGAAAGTGTTTATCTGCTTGTTAATTTTTGGCTTCATTCCCAGAACCCAGTGCTGTTTCTTCATTAGGCTCATTGAAACAAGGTTATATGGGTCGTGACTCTAGGGGTGACAAGGTTCAAGTAACTCTGATTTATAAAACAGGCAAACCCCAGCATATGACAGTAAGGTGGGGACAAGGAGAATGATGTTTTGTGAGAGACTCTTTGTCCGAAGTTCAACTGATGGACTTTAGGGGCACTTTTTACCATACTTTGATTTTAGTGTACTTTTCTGCATTATAACCCTCCTTACGATAAAAAAAAATGTTCCACTGCTATTCATAAGGTTTTCACTGGCTAATGCTTTTCAGAAGTAGACTTCTGGGTCCTTCTTCCTAGTCTGTCTTAGTCTGGAAACTCAATTGAAACCCATCCTCCTTGGGTGACTCTGCTTGTATCTGAATACTGGTGGCATAGCTTCCAGCATCACAGCCACACACAAGACCCCACAGTATGGCAAACTGACAGACATGTGGGCAGATTGGAAGGCACTCAAAAGATGACTAGGGAAAAGCGGCCTCCTCTAGGTAGAGTCGACCTCAATGACTTGGATGGAGTAAGGCATTCGGGACTTTCATTTGCTAACGTGACATGTCTCAAAATGAGAAGAAACAGTTGCAAACATCCATTAATGATTGGAATCTGGAATGTATGAAGTGTGAATCTAGGAAAAATGGAAATCTTAAAAAATGAAGTGGAACACATAAACATCAATATCCTAGGCATTAGTGAGCTGAAATGGACTGGTATTGGCCATTTCGAAGCAGACAATCATATAGTCTACTATGCTGGGAATGACAACTCGAAGAGGAATGGTATTTCATTCATCGTCAAAAAGAACATTTCAAGATCTATCCTGAAGTGCAACGCTGTCAGTGATAGGATAATATCCATATGCCTACAAGGAAGACCAGTTAATACGACTATTATTCAAATTTACACACCAACCACTAAGGCCAAAGATGAAGAAATAGAAGATTTTTATCAGCTGCTACAGTCTGAAATTGATCAAATGTGCAATCAGGATGCGTTGATAATTATTGGTGACGGGAACGCAAAAGTTGGAAACAAAGAAGAAGGATCAGTAGTTGGAAAATATGGCCTTGGTGATAGAAACAATGCTGCGGATCGAATGATAAAATTTTGCAGGACCAATGACTTCTTCATTGCAAATACCTTCTTTCACCAACATGAACAGTGACTATACACATGGACCTCACTAGATGGAACTACAGAAATCAAATTGACTACATCTGCGGGAAGAGACGATGGAAGAGCTCAATATCATTAGCCAGAAAAAGACCAGGGGCCGACTGTGGAACAGACCATCAATTGCCCACATGCAAGTGCAAGTGTAAACTGAAGAAAATCAGAGCAAGTTCACGAAAGCCAAAATATGACCTTGAGTATATCCCACCTAAATATAGAGACCATCTGAAGAATAGATTGGACGCATTGAACGCTAGTGACCAAAGACCAGACGAGTTGTGGAATGACATCAAGGACATCATACATGAAGAAAGCAAGAGGTCATTGAAAAGAAAGAAAAGATCAAAGTGGATGTCAGAGGAGACTCTGAAACTTGCTTACAAACGTCGAGCAGCTAAAGCAAAAGGAAGAATTGATGAATTAAAAGAACTGAACAGAAGACAAAGTAAAATATTACAATGACATGTACAAAGAGCTGGAGATAGAAAACCAAAAGGGGAGAGAACATTCTCGGCTTTTCTCAAGCTGAAAGAACTGAGGGAAAAATTCAAGCCTTGAGTTGCAGTAGTGAAGGACTCTATGGGGAAGATATTAAACGACACAGAAAGCATCAAAAGAAGATGGAAGGAATACACAGATTCATTATACCAAAAAGAATTAGTCGATGTTCGACCATTTCAGTAGATAGCATATGATCAGGAACAGATGGTACTAAAGGAAGAAGTCCAAGCTGCTCTGAAAAGAGCACTGGCAAAAACAAAGCTCCAGGAATTGATGGAATGTCAATTGAGATGTTTCAACAAATGGTTGCAGTGCTGGAGGTGCTCATTTGTCTATGCCAAGAAATATGGAAGACAGCTTCCTGGCCAATTGACTGGAAGAGGTCCATATTTATGCCTGTTCCCAAGAAAGGTGATCCAACTGAATGCAGAAATTATAGAACAACATCATTAATATCACATGCAAGCAAAATTTTGCTGAAGATCATTCAAAAACGGCTGCAGCAGTATATTGACAGGGAACTGCCAGAAATTCAGGCCAGTTTCAGAAGAGGACGTGGAACCAGGGATGTAATTGCTGATGTCAGATGGATCCTGGCTGAAAGCAGAGAATACCAGAAGGCTGTTTACCTGTGTTTTATTGACCATGCAAAGGCATTTGACTGTGTGGATCATAACAAATTATGGATAACATTGCAAAGAATGGGAATTCCAGAACACTTAATTGTGCTCATGAGGAAACTTTACATAGATCAAGAGGCAGTTATTTGGACAGAACAAGGGGATACTGATTGGTTTAAAGTCAGGAAAGGTGTGCGTCAGGGTTGTATCCTTTCACCATAACTATATACTCTGTAGGCTGAGCAAATAATCCAAGAAGCTGGACTATATGAAGAACAACGAGGCATCAGGATAGGAGGAAGACTCATTAACAACTTGCTTTATGCAGATGACACAACCTTGCTTGCTGAAAATAAAGAGGACTTGAAGCACTTTCTAATGAAGATCAGATACCACAGCCTTCAGTATGGATTACACCTCAACATAAAAGAAAAAGAAATCTTCACAACTGGATCAATAAGTCACATCATGTTAAATGGAGAAAAGACTGAAGTTGTCAAAGATTTCATTTTATTTGGATCCACAATCAACACCCATGGAACCAACAGTCAAGAAATCAAACAACTCATTGTATTGGGTAAACCTGCTGCAAAGGACCTCTTTAAAGTGTTAAAAAGCAAAGATGTCACCTTGAAGACTAAGGTGCACCTGACCCAAGCCATGGTATTTTCAATTGCTTCATATGCATGTGAAAGCTGGACAATGAATAAGGAAGACTGAAGAAGAACTGACGCCTTTGAATTGTGGTGTTGGTGAAGAATATTGAATATACCATGGACTGCCAAAAGAACAAACAAATCTGTCTTGGAAGAAGTGCAACCAGAACGCTCTTAGAAGCAAGGATGGCGAGACTGTGTCTTACATACTGTGGACATGTTGTTGCGTGGGATCAGTCCCTGGAGAAGGACATCATGCTTGGCAAAGTACAGGGTCAGTGGAAAAGAGGAAGACCCTTAAAAAGGTGGATTGACACAGTGGCTGCGATAATGAGCTCAAGCATAACAACGATTGTAAGGATGGCGCAGGACTGGGCAGTGTTTCGTTCTCTTGTGCGAAGGTTTGCTATGAGTTGGAACTGACTTGATGGCACCTAACAACAACAACAGCATGATAAAAAATGGGACTCAGGAAACCTGGTGGAAGGGGAGTCCTAGAGTTCAAAACAGGACTCAATTTTTTTTTTATAGTACTTTAGATGAAGGTTTGCAGAACTAGTTTCTTATCAAACAGTACACACATTGTCCTATGACATTGGTTAACAACCCTAAGACATGTCAACACTCTCCCTTCTCAACCCTGGGTTCCCTATTACAGGACTCAATTCTGTTAAAATCTCAGAGAATCCGGATTCTAAGAAGATTCAAAATAAATAATTTACTAAGGATGTATTTGGAAACCCTGGTGGCGTAGTGGTTAAGAGCTACAGCTGCTAACCAAAAAGTTTCGAAGTTTGAATCCACCAGGTGCTCCTTGGAGACTCTGTGGGGAAGGGTAAGGATATATTTAAGATCAAAGACCAAGTTATTATGAAGGGAAGTGGCCAAGACTAAAAACAGATATTATGTCCCTTCAGAGCATGTCACTTCTATCAACCAGAATCCTTCACTGAGTAACGATCTGAAGCTTGGTAGGTGTGCTAGCCAATGAAGAGAAAGCCAGGGAAATTAAGTGAGAAGAGATGCAAAGAATTATAGAAATAGACGGGAAATAATCCACAGTAATATTTTTAACATTCTAGTTAAACCATTTGACTACTTTGTTGTAAAAAAAAATTTGAATTGCATAGATGAACACAATTGAGTTCTTGGCCAAAAAAAAAATGTGTTTAATGTATGTTAGGATGACATATAAACAGGGTAGACCTTTTCTAAAAACGAACAAAAAAGCATTCCAAAAGTACTTACTTCTTTCTGGAACTTGGAAATAACAAAATGAAAAGGGTAACATTTTTAATATGAGCCTATGTTATCAGATCTATTCTTTAGAACACATTTTGTACACTGTGTAAAAACACTGTGTAAGACAGACCTAATTTTACAGAAATACTTTGAGTGGAATTATAAATAAATTGGTTGCATAGGGAATTAGTTACGTTTGCCATTTAGGAAATATCTACAATGTGACATGCATTTTACTCTCATAGCACACTTCATAATGGGCCTTCACAGTTTAACCCTTCCCTTGTTGATTGCCTTTACCCCGCTCTTTTTTCTTTTTATTAAAGTAACTTGTAAATGTGTACTTTTTAATATGTCTATTGTTGTTGCTGTGGTTGCTGTGGTTGGGTGTCCTCTAACTGGTTCCAATTCATAGTGACCCTATGTACAGCAGAACAAAACAGTGCCCAGTCCTGCACCATCCTCACAATCATTGCTATGTTTAGCCCATTGTTGCAACTACTGTGTCAATCTATTTCATTGAAGGTTTTTCTCTTTTTCGTTCACCCTCTACTTTACCTAGTATGATGTCTTTTCTAGAGTCTGTCCCTACTGATAACATGTCTAAAGTACATGAAATGAAGTCTCACCATCGTCACTTCTAAGGAGCATTCTGGCTGTACTTTTTCCAAGGTAGATTTTTCATTCTTCTGGCAGTCCATAGTATATTCTATTAGTCTGTTAGTAGTGTGTATATTTTGCCTAATTTCCTATAGAATGTAAAACAGGTATCTTTGTCAATATCGTTTACTGATGTATCCTGGGAACCTAAAAAGGCCCCTGATTCACAATATTTGGTCAACAAATAGATTTTGAATAATGCATGGTTGCCAAATAGTAATGCAGAGACCCTTAAATAATATAAAGGTTATTATCCATTATACTGGAATACCATACCTTCTAGGGCTCTAAAATTAAGAATGTAGATTTATGTTGCTGTTTATGAATCTGCTACCTCCACTGATTTAAAGTTAGCATTTGAATGTGTTACAAGGAAGTGCAGGAGAACATCATTTGTGTTGTATAATCTCTACAACTATTATATTTATAGATATCCTTTCTGTAATTATGTGTTTTATAAAAAGGATTAAAATATAGATAAGGAATTGGTTGATGCAAATAGATTATGTCTTTGAAGTATAATTTTTGTAAATTTGTAATAATAGAAAGTGTTAAATGGTGCATTAGGACATTAAGATGTCACAGATAGAGTACTTGGAAAGAAACACAACGTACTTCCTAGAAATGTTCTGAACTCATTGGCAATTATTTGAAGGTAGTCTTAGTCCCAGGAAATTCTTTGCTAGGCATATTTCAGTGACATCAGGGCTTCAGTGTCAATATCTTCCTTTAGTCAAAATTAAATGTATACACGTGAAAAAGATCAAATTACTATTTTAATCTATAAAAATGATTGGCAGACCTACATTTGCTTAGATATAAGTGGATGGTAATTACTTCATATATTCCCTTTAAATATAAACTCTCAAAATACTGGAAAGGAAAAGACTAGAAGCTTATCACATCGAATTATATAGTCTAAAAAGTTCCATTCTGTTACTGATCTACTTACACTGATATAAGAGATCATTTGGTAAATTGTATTAATAATTATCCTTCTCAGAATTTAAGGCTAAACTAAGCTCAAAAATTTTTTTTTCTTAACATATTTGATTCTTTAGTACTCGGAAAAGAAATAAGACACATTATAAGAATATGGGAGTTCCTGGGTGGTACAAATGGTCAAGCACTCCACTACTTACAGAAATATCAGCAGTTGGAACCCACCCAAAGAATCCTCTTAAGACAGGCCTGGTAACCTGCTTCCGAAAGGTTATCATCTTGAAAACTCTATGGAAAACTTCTACTTTGCACACATGAGGTAGCCATGAGTCAAAATATACTCAACAGAAACCAACAACAACAATATGAATATGAACAAAGATCATTTCAGGTAATGAGAAAAAAAAGCACTTCCATTTCAAAATTGTAATTCTAGAAGTTATATTTATATTTAATATTCATAAATTAATATGATTGTTAAATATGATTAAAATTTCCAAGTAGAAATTCACATAACTCATATCTAATCAGAGAATGGCTGACTTGCAATGACAGCAGCTGCTGAGGACCCTGACAATTTCAGTCAGAAATCAGTTTCACCAAGTTTTTGCTTTTGGACCCAGTTCTTCCATCTTACAATGTATTTTTGTCCTGGACACATCTTCCATGACTTACTAAGCTTTAATCCTCGGATTCCCTTCTTGAACCTACAGTTGTTGATGTTGTTAGGTGCCGTTGAGTCAGTTCCAATTCATAGCAACCCTATGCACGGCACAACGAAACACTGCCCGGTCTTGTGCCATCCTTACAATCATTGTTATGCTTGAGCTCATTGTTGCAGCTACTGTGCCAATCCACCTCATTGATGGCCTTCAACTTTTCCACTGACCCTGTACTTTGCCAAGTATGATGTCCTTCTCCAGGGACTGATGCCTCCTGACAACATGTCCAAAGTATGTAAGATGCAGTTTTGCTGTCCTTGCTTCTAAGGAGCATTCTGGTTGTTGTACTTCTTCCAAGATAGACTTGTTTGTTCTTTTGGCAGTCCACGGTATATTTGGTATTCTTTGCCAACACCACAATTCAAAGGCGTCATTTCTTCTTTGGTCTTCCTTATTCACTGTCCAGCTTTTGCATGCATATGATACGACTGAAAATACCATGGCTTGGGTCAGGCACACCTCAGTCTTCAAGGTGACATCTTTGCTCTTCAACACTTTAAAGAGGTCCTTTGCAGCAGATTTACCCAATGCC
This sequence comes from Loxodonta africana, assembly GCF_030014295.1. Taxonomy (NCBI): domain Eukaryota; kingdom Metazoa; phylum Chordata; class Mammalia; order Proboscidea; family Elephantidae; genus Loxodonta; species Loxodonta africana. Next base: position 85,500,555 of record NC_087346.1, read on the forward strand.
ATGAGTCATTTGCTTTCTTGACTGCTGATTTCATGGCTGTTGATTGTGGATCCAATAAAATGAAATGGAACACATAAAATCGATTCCCTAGACATTAATGAGCTGAAATGGACTGGTATTGGCCATTTTGAATCAGACAGTCATATAGTCTACTATGCCAGGAATGACAACTTGAAGCAGAACCTACAGTTAGTTAGCAAATCAAATATTTTGTTTCATAAGTAGTTAAATGGTGATTCTTGTTAAGACAAGTCTTATTATCTTCCTTAAAGATTGTAAGTATTAAGTATTAGGCTGAAGTTATTCACATTTGAGATTGTGTGTGTATGTGTATTTATCTTATGTGTATGTATGCATATGACAGTTTGTATGATCTTTGCAGGCATAGAGATTTGGTTGATATTATTAATCACATGTCCCTGGGCACATATATAAACTCAGTCATAATTTCAATTAGATAAATCTCCAAAGTTTTTAATAATTATGTTGTATCCTCTTTCATGTACCTAAAAAATTAGCATTAGGTTTATAACAATAATTGTTGATGTTTATTGAGTACTTACAAAGTTCGAGGTACTTTACATACATTAAGCTATTTTATTCTTGCAAACACGCTTTGAGAGTAGAACTGCCTCACAGAATTTCCAACCTAGTGGATTCAAACTGCTGACCTTTTGTTTAGCAACCATAGCTTTTAACCACTACACCGCCAGGGTTTCTAAATTAACTACAAGTTCTATCGAATCTACCACTTTAATGAATCTCCTGTAAATTGCCTAAAAAAAACCCTTAATGTAATCCTCACTTTGTCTTCATCTCTCTTTGTTTGCTCTAATAACCTCTTGACTGGTCTTGAATTTGCCACGCTGCAGTTTAACAGATGTTCCTAAAGCTTTAATCTGAAAATGTCAGTCTTCTGTGTAAAAGCCTAAATCTTCCATAACCTCCAAAGCTAAATTAGTTCCTATATATTCTCAATACCTTATGCTTATCTTTAACACAGCACTCGTCTCACTATATTGGTAATTTACATATTCGGACTATACTGTAAAAGTTTCTGAAATAGAGGAACTGCACATTGTTTGCCATAATTAACAGTATGTAATCGTTCAATGAAGAAGAGCTATAAATGAACAAAAATGACATTTGAAACATCACATTAAATGCTTTAAACTGAAACAAGGAAATGCACCTATTGCCACCGATGATATATCTGTTTTTAAAACTCCAATCATTACAGGCTCTAAAGATCATTCCAGAAGCTAAATGTCTTTCCTATGAAATACACTGTAATCTTCATTTTACCACTGTTGGAAAAGGGTAACTAAGGATGCTTTTGAAGATAAGTGTAAAATAATGCATAGTTAAGTAGAATATATTTAACAAAACTATAACACAATTCTAATTTGAAATTCATGTTTATTGAATTTTACCCTAAAGTCCATAAGCAGTTTTTTATCCTTTGACTTTCTTACTTCCAGGAGATGCTCAATTTTTTTTAATTGAACATTTATAATTAAACGTACTCTAATAAGGTGATATATTTAAATTAATATATAAAATATACGTATTTCCTTTCTTTTGATACAATTAAACTTTTTTGAATGTTTAACTAATTAGTCTGGTGTTTTGAATTACTTTACATTGAGATAAGACAGATCCCTCCAACAAATGTGTTCAAAGCTAGATTAGTCACTTCTTAATGAAGATGATGAAGAAAGAACCAAAGCATCCACATGGTTGGTCTAAAATCCCTTTCTAATTACTTCTATGTCTGTCATTTTTTGATTAAATCTGTATATTATAATCTCTTGATAAGGCTATTTGGAAACTTCTCTCAGAATTGTCTGCATTGTAGCATTTTTCTGTATATAGTGCAATAGTTCACAGTAATTCTCTTTCAAATGAACATTCCAATATAGATGCCTAACATTCACTTCTTATATAATTTTCTGCTGCCTGGTTGCCATTTAATTACACATACAAAGAGAACTTTAAGGAGTTTGGAGATACTGTGTCCCAACAATACTATTACTTGTATAATTCTGCCTGTTTTATAACTAAAAATTACAATTAAGGTTACTCACCTCAGTGTGGGATGTGGTCTTGTGGCTCTTGATCTCAGTTAGCCGTGTATAAGATTATATTGTGTTCTGAAATGGAATAATATGTAGGCTTAAATGACATTTCAAGTGCTATATTCAAATAATTTTCCATTTTGCATGTTTCTTCTGTAAAGATGATCCATTTATTCAAAACCTGTACTGTTTAATATGTGATATGTCCTGTAAAATATGAGAGAAGAAATAATTTCTCTACGAAAATTATCTGTTGACGAGGATGCCTAGAGATAGAAGAAAAACAAGCCTCCGGAAACCTTAGGGTCTGGTGGAAGGGGAGTGCTAGAGTTCAAAGCAGGACTCAATCATGTTAAAATCTCAGAGTTTCCAGATTCTAAGAAGATTCAAAATAAGTACCTTATTGATCTAAGGATGTATTTAGGATAAAAAAAAAAAAATTGAAGACCAAATTAATTATGAACAGAAGTGACCAAGACAAAAAAAAAAAGATATTATGTTTAAGCATCAACCATGAAGAATTTGAATTAAATATAAGGAAGAACATTACTCAAAGCAAAGATTATTGTGCTTTAAAATTAGCTTTTAATTAGCCTGTGAAATCTTATTTTGAAAAGATCTTTAAATTCTTTGAGTAACCTCCTTATGGAAACATTACGGTTTATCTGAAGGTAGAATATCATCTTTCCTTACATTAGAAATCCCTTTTCTCTCTCTAGTGTCTATAGAATTTTCCAGGGAAAATTTTAATAAATTTTGAAAAATTCTCTGAGTATTGGCTTGTTTTCTTCCAAGTCCATTTTTATCTTGATGGAAACTTGCCTCTATAGGAAATGATTCCCTACGTTTAATCTCTTTAAATTCTTACCATTTACTCCATGTTGTTAATTGTTGTTAAACCAAAACCAAACCTGTTGCCATCAAGTAGATTCAGACTCATAGGGACCTTATACGACAGACTAGACCTGTCCCATAGGGTTTCCAAGCAGAGGCTGGTGGATTCAGACTGTAAACATTTTGATTAGCAGCCAAGCTCTTAACCACTGGGCCCTCAATTCCATTTTGACTCATAGCAACCCTGTGTGAACAGAGTAGAACTGCTCCATGGGGTTTTCTTGGCTGTAATCTTTATGAGCGCAGATTGCCAAGTCTTTCCCCCATGGACGACTGGGTGGATTCAAACTGCCAACCTTTTGGTTAGCAGCCCGATGCTTAACTGTTTATGCCACCCTGCTCCTTTTTTTCTTCCTAATGTATTAAAATTTGACTTCTGCCTCATTATTCTCAAAACCTGCCCCCTTCAGAGTCACTAATAACCTCCTTCTGGCTGCTTCCCAGTAGATGCTTCTCAGTCTATGCCTTATTGAACTTCTCTGCAGTATTTGATATTGTTGACCTTCCCATTTTCATGGAACGCTCTCATGTGTTTTCTCTAATAAAATATCTTTCTTGTTTTTATTCTATCTTTCTGGCTTCTTTAGATCACTCTACTTCCACATCCATTCCTTATATATTGATTTTTTCAAGTTTTTCATTCGAGCTATTGTAGGAAATGCTTGTCATGTGGGGAAGGAACTCAATATCTTTGAAACACCATCCCTATATTTTAGTAATGTCCTGTATCATGAGTCCTCATCTTCCCAAGGTAGAAGCCTAAATATTTATTTTCTAAGCCTCTAATGTGTCCTAGGTTCTACCAATCAGAATAACTCTGAGGTACTTCAATTGGAAATTGAGTGAACATGAAGAATCAGGGACATGGGGAATTAACTTCTTGGTGAGTGTAATATTGGAAGGTCTAACTCTAACTCTGTTGGCTGGAGTGGTTTCTAGTGTTTATTCTGCAGTCTCATCTGTAAGAACTGCAAGTCCTCAGGGGAGGAATAGAACATGTGTGAGCATGTGTGAACTTCAGAATTTCTTCAGACACCGCTCTATGGTAGTAGTTGGTATTTCTTTTATCTGCTTAGAGGCCAGACTCTCTGAACCCAATTCTGTAAAAAAAAGTAAGTTACTGAAAATCCTGCAGTAAACTCTTTTTTTTTTTTGCTTAAACTTTGTTTAAACACTCAGTGAGTTTTTATGTCAGTATCTAAGAACAATGATTAATACAGTTTCACTTGTCTCCTTTCCTCCTTTCCTTCCCCTTCCTCCCTCCTCTTTCTCTCCCTCCCTCTTCTTTCTTTCTTTCTTTTCTTTCTTTCTCTTTCCTTCCTTCTTTTCTCCTTTCTTTCTCCCTCTCTTACTGTATGACCATTTCATAAGTGATCTAGTTCACTCCTAATAACTTCAATTACTATTTTTGTTCCTAAGACCCCTAAATCATATGGCCCACTGGAAGTTGTTTTTTAAGTTTCATAACTACATAAAAAAGGTGTACACTGTATTCTCTATTTTTATTTATTCTTTCTTCTGAAAGTTAGAAGTATGTATTCACCCTATGCCAGCATTAGACTAGGCACTGGAAACCCAGTGGTGAGTTAAAATCAGATCTGTCTCTTGTCTTCACATAACCTGTCGCTTGGTCTACCAGGAGACTACACCGTAATTATATAAGCTTATGCAAAGCTACAACTTTGACAAGTGCTCAGAGGAGAGTTGCATGATGTTATTGATGCCCATAACTGAGATATTTGATTTAAACAGGTCAGGAAAAGTTTAGTTCCCAAGGAACTGACACTTCAGCGATCAATAGGATAAGAAAGAGTAGAAACAGGTATTGTGAATTATTTTTGCCAAAAAGAGCACCATATCGAGGGGTCAAGATGTAATTGCAGGACTAAAATAATGTCTTGGAGTGGAGAAGAGTGGAAAGATGGAAGTACAAAAGAGACATGTGATCCTGAAAATGTAGAAGCCAGGCCATGTAGGGATTTGTAGGCCTTAAGGATTTGGCCTTAATCCTGAGAATAGTTGGAAGCTATTGAAAGATTTTAAGTAGGAAAAGGTGGGAGGGCTGACAAAGACCACATATGTGTACTGAAAAGATCACCTTGGCTTCAGAATGAACAGATTGCAGTGAGGAAAGAATGGAAAAACTTGGAGCAGTTCAGAGCCCTTAGAAGTTGTCTGAATAAGAAATGATTGTGCATAACTTAAGGGTTGGTGAGAATGAAAAGAAATGAAGAGGTTAGAAAGATTTTAGAAGGGAAAAGTATTGAACTTTGTAATAATTTGGATATGTATGGTGTCATAGATTGAATTGTGTCCCCCCAAAATATGTGTATTATAGGCCATGATCCTCAGTGTTGTGTGATTGTCCACCATTTTGATATCTGATGTGATTTTCCTACATGTTGTAAATTCTACCTCTATGATGTTAATGAGGCTGGATAGGCAGCAGTTATGTTAATGAGGCAGGACTCAATCTACAAGATTGAATTGTATTTTGAGCCAATCTCTTTTGAGATATAAAAAAAGAGAATTGAGCAGAGAGATAGGGGACCTCATACTACCAAGAAAGCAGTGCCAGGAGCAGAGTGCATCCTTTGGACTCAGGGTTCCTGCATACAGAAGCTTCTAGTCCAGAGGAAGGTTGATGACAAGGCCTTTCCTCCAGAGCTGACAGAGAAAGCCTTCCCTTGGATCTGACACCCTGAATTTGAACTTCTAGCCTACTAGACTGTTAGAGAATAAACTTCTATTTGTTAAAGCCATCCACTTGTGGTATTTCTGTTACAGCAGCACTAGATGACTAAGACAGATGGTAAAGGAGGTAGGAAAGCCTTACAGGCATCTCAAATTCATTGTGTCTAAAGGGGTCTTATCACCTTCTGTCTGAGCTTAGCTTTTCTTTCCCTAGACCATCCCCTCAATTGCTCAGTGCAGACACTTGCTTATCATCCTTGACTTATTTTTATCTCTTCCTCAACATCCAATCTAGCATAAACTTTTGTAGTCTACCCACTAAATGTCCTGCTCCTTGGTAAAGCCTCCATCATTTTACTGCAGCTGTATTGTCTCTTCACTGCCCTCACTAGCTCTGATATTGCTCCCTCAGACCAAGCCATCTTTCAAAATTGCAAAACTGATCATGTCATCTGTGTTTTACAAACTTTTTTTCTCCCTATTGGCTCCTCATTAAATAATAATAATAATGTTTCCATTGAGTCAATTCCAACTCCTAGTGACCACATGTGCTAAAGAGTAGAACTGCTCCATAGTGTTTTCTTGGCTAAAATCTTTATGGAAGTGAGCAAAAAGCATTTGTGCCACCCAGGGACCTAATCCCAAATACAGATTCCCATATGATATGGCCCTCGTTTACTTCTTTAACTCTATGTCCTACTCCCTCCTCAACCACCCACCTTTTCTCAAAGATACAATCACAGAAACGTCTTCCGTTTCCGAAGCTCTTATTCCTCCTATCCTATGCATATGCTATTCCGTGCACCTGGAATATCCCATTTTATTTTACTTTATTCCATTCCTGCTCTTGCCTGCCCTATACCTGCTATGTCACCATTGTCCCTCCTGTGTTGGTTAAGTAACTCTTCCCTGAGGTCTTACGGGCAATTTTAAATTTCCATGTGTATCAGCATTATGTTTTACTATCACTCTATTTTAATTGCCTACTTACATTTTTTGTCTTTCCCTCTTGCTTGTTAATTCTTTGAGGGCAAGGATAGACACCACTATATCAGCGACTTGAGTAATACTTGAAATATACTTGTCCATAAATTGCTAGGTTTTACATAGAACTGAAGCTGAATTAGCTCTTCATCCCTAACCCCATAGTCATGAAAAAAACTCAAAGAAACAAATATTGACATGTAAGCAGGTAGAAAATTCATCCGTAGATTTTGATGCCTATTACCTAATGAATTAGATGTCCAGTACCTGATCCATTGATGATAGAAATGTTGGTAAAAATGAAATTAAAGATTGTTTTTCAGAAAAGAAAAAATCACTTATATGATAGTCATGTATTTAACCACGTATTTAATTGTTGAATTGAGAGCTGAAGGATTTCATTTTGATTTTTAATGATTGATAAATTGTCTCTCAGTAATCTTAATTTGTTTGATATTATTTCAATCCAGATGCAGTGTATGCTGTCTAGTTAAAGAAAAATGGTTTATTGTAGGACCTAGTCACACTTTGACTTCTACTTTGCATTTACCCATCTGAGCATATTATGTTGTACCTTGATGCCATCTAATGATCAAAGGTGGTACTTCCTTTATGAAAAGAAACACCAAAACTGAAACAGATCAGTTGTCGCAAACCAAACCAAACCTGTTGCCACGGAGTTGATTCTGACTCGTAGCGACCCTATAGGACAGAATAGAATTGCCCCCACAGGGTTTCCCAGGCTATAAGTCTTTACAGAAGCAGACTGCCACATCTTTCTTCAGTTGAGCAGTTGGTGGCTTCAAACTGCCTACCTTTCGACTGCTAGTAGTCTCAAGGGCCAGCATTCTCAACTCTGCAGGGTAGAGGAGGTAATACACCCCTGGTTTTGTGTTTTGCGTTGTATGTGAGTATGTTTGTGCCTGGAAGAAAGAGAGAGAGAAGTGATACTTTATAGTTTCATTCGGTTAGCAGTACTTTACTGCCACAACTATTCCCCAGATGCCAATACTGAGTTCAAGTATTTTCATTTGGAATGATCAGAAAACATTTAAACTAGAAAGAAAATGCTTACACCTTCTTAAGACATGAATTATATCTCACATCCACACACAAGGTGTTTGCAATTAAAATAAATCCTGAATTCTGGCTTCCTCTTATTGTGTGCCGTCCAGTCTATAGCAACCCTATAGGACAGAGAAAGAACAGCTCCTCACCGAGGCTGTGATCTTTCCAGAGCAGATCTCCAGGTCTTTTCTCCCATGGAGCCGTGGCTGGTGGGTTCAAGCCCCCTACATTTTGGTCAGCAGGAGAGCACTCTTAGCTTTCAGTAATTCTTTTTGCCTGTCCATTTTGTTTTGCACACTTTAGCTCTTGGTGGGTACTAGAACTAAAGAGAGAATATCCTTTTAGCCCAGTGAGAAATTAAAAATGTTGAAAATTATTTTTTCTTTGAGTACTTGGTAAACTCCCAGAAAACCATCTTAATCTGACATTTACATTTTTAAGTGTTAAATTGGTCATGAAACCTTTTAATGGCTGCAGTGCTATTTAATTTTTTTAATATCATAGTATTAAAAAAGCATTGAAGACATTTAATAAAATGGAGTTATTTTTTCTTTGTATTTATTATAGATTAAAGTGATATTTTACCATGGCTCCATTTCATCTATTTTTTTAAAAAATTTAATGACAAAAGTTGTTTACAGTATCTCTTATTTATTTTATTTTATAGATCCCTTGTTCTCATTTCAAATATTGTTTATATGGGCTACTGTTTTATTTCCTTGGTCTCTTTTTCCTGATTTTTCTCAATTTTTATTTGAAAGGACAAAATATTTGACTTTGTTTTTCCTTTCTAAGAGTGCTTTCAATTATTTTCAGATCTTACTTTTATTATTGAGTTTTGCACCTTTGAGTGTATTCCAATATATTATTCTTTTTTCCAAATTGAATGCTGAATTCTCAGCTCATTGTTTTATTTATTTTTAATAGACTTCTTATTTTAGAACAGTTTCATATTTACAGAAAAATTTCAAATATACCACAGAGAGTCCCCATGGATCCCACACTGAGTTTCCACCATTTTTAATGTCTTACTTTAGTATGGTACAGTTGTTACAATTAATGAAATACCATTAATACATTATTATTAAATAAAGTCCATGCTTTACTCAGTTTTTACCTAATGTCCTTTTTATGTTCTGGGATCCCATCCAAGATACCTCATTACATTTTGTAGTCATGGCTCCTTAGGCTCCTCTTGGCTGTAAGAGTGTTTCTTGTTTTTGGAGCTCTTTCTACTTGCCAGACGTTGTATTAAACTTTTTGTGTAAATTACTGTATTTCATCATTTGAACAGTTCTATGAAATAAGAATTATTATTTTCTCCAATTATATAGATAAGAAAGTTGAGGCTTAGAAAAATAAAATAACTTATCCAGAATCATGTATCTAGAAAAGGGTAGAATCTGTATTCAAACACATAAACAGAGGCTGACTGAAGATTAAGGTCTTAACCATTACATTATGAAGTCTACTATTATTTATAACGTTTTTTTTATAGTTTAGATGTATTCAATTAGTCGTAAGTCTACGCACGTCATCCAGACAAAGCATAATTTTCAAAGATCTGGTTATTGGACCTCTATGACAGAACTCTTTGGGGTAAGTGACTAAATGCGCGGATACTTGAGCCCATCTAAAGTCTCTAGGGTGGTTTCCAAATATCAGAATAATTCAGGAGTACCCCAGGTTATTTTTTTGTGTCCTAAACTTGCATAACATTTGCTGTAGGGGAACATGGGCAACTGACAAATGTGTTACCAGAATTTTTTACATTGCTTTAGAAGAAAAAGTAAGGAATATGTTTTCACATCACCCTCTCTAGGAGCCTTTTCCTACTATGAGATGCTAAAGCTAAAGCCATAGTAGTAGCTGAGAGTCAAAGTCATATTATAAACACTAGTTCCATTAAATGATGCCTTTTACGTTGACTGGACCTTATTCAGATCAAAGCCTTTCACAAAAGAGCTAGGGTCCCTTAAAAAGAGCTACTGGAATTAGCATTGATCAATCTGTCACATTAGTCCATTCCTGTTTATATAGAGTTTACCCAATAAAATTATTCAAAAAACAAAAGACAAGATTCTTGAGCTTGCATTTTTTAAACTTAAAGATGGAGTAGTGAATTCACAATTGACATCTTCTCTCAGAAAGATGTCGGAAAGAAATGCTTCTTTCTCCTGGAGAAAGACTGGAAGGAATTGAATGACAGGTAAATAAAACCATCATGTAATACAACAACATCAACAGTGAAAAAAATTTAAGCCATTCCTAGTACGTTGTTGTTGTTGTTAGGTGCTGTCGATTCAGTTCCGACTCATAGCCACCATATACACAACAGAAGGAAACACTGCCCCGTCCTGAGCCGTACTCACAATTGCTATGCTTGAGCTCATTGTTGCAGCCACTGTGTCAATCCACCTCATTGAGGGTCTTCTTTTTTTCCACTGACCCTGTACTCTGCCAAGCATGATGTCCTTCTCCGGGGACTGATCCCTCCTGACAACATGTCCAAAGTATGTAAAACACAGTCTCGCCATCCTTGCTTCTAAGGAGCGTTCTGGTTGTACTTCTTCTAAGACAGATTTGTTAGTTCTTTTGGCAGTCCATGGTATATTCAATATTCTTCACCAACACCAGAATTCAAAAGTGTCAATTCTTCTTCAGTCTTCCTTATTCATTGTACAGCTTTCACATGCATATAATGCGATTGAAAATACCATGGCTTGGGTCAGGCGCACCTTAGTCTTCAGAGTGACATCTTTGCTCTTCAACACTCTAAAGAGGTCCTTTGCAGCAGATTTACCCAATGCAGTGAGTCTTTTGATTTCTTGACTGTGGCTTCCGTGGCTGTTGATTGTGGATTCAAGTAAAATGAAATCCTTGACAACTTCAATCTTTTCTCCATTTATCATGATGTTGCTCATTGGTCCAGTTGTGAGGATTTTTGTTTTCTTATGTTGATGTGTAATCCATACTGAAGGCTGTGGTCTTTGATCTTCATTAATAAGTGCTTCAAGTCCTCTTCACTCTCAGCAAGCAAGGTTGTATCATCTGCATAAAGCAGGTTGTTAATGAGCCTTCCTCCAAACCTGATGCCCCATTCTTCTTCATATAGTCCAGCTTCTGAGATTATTTGCTCAGCATACAGATGAAACAGGTATGGTGAAAGAATACAACCCTGACACACACCTTTCCTGACTTTAAACCAATCAGTATCCCCTTGTTCTGTCCGAACAACTGCCTCTTAATCCATGTAAAGGTTCCTCATGAGCACAATTAAGTGTTCTTAAAATTTTTTTTTTAATTTTTTTAAAAAGGGGAGGGAAAAATTAAAGAAGGAATTAGAGTAACATTTTTTTTCAACCCCATTAAGTGCATTAATGGGACACAGAATTGGTTAAAACCAATTTTAAACATAAGAAATATTTTTGTTACTTCCGTTTTACTTTCTTCTGAATAGTTCCTGATGGCTTATTTAAAGTGAATCAGAACTTATATTCTGTTGCCTTCTGCCTCTTTAGTATACCAAAATTGTGTTTCCATATACTGTTTCCTGCCTCCAAGCACAACTAAAGAGATGCAGAGAATCCCCGTCTGTTTTTATCACACCTACACATTCACCCCTACACCACACTTATATAACCTTGCAGCATTTTTAATCTGCTCTTAATAACACAATAATATGTGCTTACAGTTATTTGCTGGACTTTATACTGGGAATCCAGCAAATAACTGTAATTTTCTTATCCAAAGATCAGTTTGTGTGAAAAAGAGAAAGACTCTCAATGAGATGGATTGACAGTGGCTGTAACATTGGGCTTAAACATAGCAATTATTGTGAGGATGGCAGAGGACCAGGCAGTGTTTCGTTCTGCTGTAGGTAGATAGGCCATTATCAGTTGGAACTGACTCGATGTCACCTAACAACACCATACCAGGCTGGTAGAAACTGACTTTAAAAGTTATTATGGATACAATGATTGAGTAGAATACCTAAATGTAGAAAGTGAGATGATTTATTTCATTAGGTTCAAAGTTTGTTATGCTATCAGTGTCTGCATCTAAGATGCTTCTGTAATCACTGTGTAACAGTAGTATGTCCTCCAAGCTTTTCGAAGACCTCTAAAATTTTGGAGGACCTGAAAAGCAAGATCGCTATTAATTCCAGCATTTAAAAAGGGAATTGTAAAAAAAAAAGTTAAATGTCTACAAAGGTAATATAACCATACTTAGTAAAATTAATAACTTCCTTAATTGTTAGTGCCAAATTTATTATTTATAAATATATCATCAGATTTGAAAATAATTTGTAGACCAGAGTTTCTAATTTTGTAAGAATTTTTCTATACACTTAATAGTTGACCAGAAGTTATGGTGAACGGCAAATTAAAAAGTCATAGCCAATCATAAATTAGTTACTTGTAGCAAAAATAGTTTAATAAAATTATAAAAAACATTTTTCTTTCAAATTACACTCATGTGCTGCATAACGTCCATTCAGGCAACATCCGGTGACATATACATCCGTGTTCCCGTAAGGTTATAATAAAATTACATGGTACATACAATGGCTCATAATAACAAAGGGGTACTACCTTGTGAAGTGCATCAAAACATTATTGTTGTTGTTAGGTGCCCTCAAAAATGAAATGGAATGGTTCTAAGTAATAGTGACCCTATGAGCAACAGAAGAAAACACCGCCTGGTACAGTGCCATCTTCACAATTGTTGTTATGCTTGAGCTGGTTGTTACGGCCACTGTATGAATCTATCTCATTAAGGCTCTTCCTCTTCTTCATTGACCCTCTACTTTACCAAGCATGATGTCCGACTCTGGGGACTGATCCCTCCTGATGAAATATCCAAAGTATTTGAGATGTAGTCTCAACATCCTTGCTTTTAAGGAGCATTATGGCTGTACTTCTTCCAAGTCAGATGTATTTGTTCTTTTGGCAGTCCATGGTATATTCAGTATTCTTCGCCAGGACCACAATTCAAAGGTGTCAATTCTTCGGTCTTTCTTATTCATCGTCCAGCTTTCACATTCATATGAGGCAACCGAAAACACCATGGCTTGGGTCAGGCACACCTTAGTCTTCAAGGTGACTTCTTTGCTTTTCAACACTTTAAACAGGTATTTTGCAGCCGATTTCCCCAATTCAGTGTGTCTTTTGATTTCTTGACTGCTGCTTCCATTGATATTGATTGTGGATCCAAGTAAAATGAAATCCTTGACAACTTCAGTCTTCTCTGTTTATCATGATGTCACTTATTGGTCCAATTGTGTGTGCTTTTGTTTTCTTTATGTTGAGGTATAATCAATACTGAACGCTGTGGTCTTTGGCCTTCATCAGTAAGTGCTTCCAGTCGTCTCCACTTTCAGCAAGCAAGTTGTTAACAAATCTTCCTCCTATCTCGATGCCACATTCTTCATATAGTCCAACTTCATACAGTCCAACTAAGGTGCACCTGGATTATTTTCTCAGCGTATGGATGAAGAAGTATGGTGAAAGAGTACAACCCAGACTTTAAATAACTCAGTAATCCCTTCTTCTGTTCCAACGACTGCCTCTGAATCCGTGTACAGATTCCTTATGAGCACAATTAACTGTTCTGGGATCCCCATTCTTCCCAGTGTTATCCATAATTTGTTATGATCCACATAGTCACATTCCTTTGCATAGTCAATATAACACAGGTAAACATCCCTCCTGTATTCGCTGCTTTCAGCCAGAATACATCTAACATCAGCAATGATATCCCTCATTCCACGTTGTCTCACCTCCAAGTGTCTGTCAGTTTGTCGTACTGTGGAAGCTTGCATGTTCCTGTGATGCTGGAAGCTATGCCACCGGTATTCAGATACCAGCAGGGTCACCCATGGAGGACAGGTTTCAGCTGTGCTTCCAGACTAAGACAGACTAGAAAGAAGGACCCAGCAGTCTGCTTCTGAAAACCATTAGCCAATGAAAACCTTATGAATAGCAGTGAAAAATTTTCTGATATAGTGCTGGAAGATGAGCTTCCCAGGTTGGAGGGCACTCAAAAGCCGACTGAGGGAGAGCTGCCTCCTCAAATTAGAGTCAACCTTAATGATGTGGATGGAGTAAAGCTTTCAGGAACTTCATTTGCTGATGTGGCATGACTCAAAATGAGGAGAAACAGCTGCAACCATCCATTAATAGTTGGAACCTGGAAGGTACGAAGTATAAATCTACAAAAAATTGGAAATCTTCAAAAATGAGATGGAACACATAAGCATCGATATCTTAGGCATTAGTGAGCTGAAAAGGACTGGCATTGGCCATTTTGAATTGGACAATCGTATAGTTTACTATGCCAGGAATGACAACTTGAAGAGGAATGGTGTTGCATTCATGGTCAAAAAGAACATTTCAAGATCTATCCTGAAGTACAGTGCTGTCAGTGATAGGATAATATTCATATGCCTACAAGGAAGACCAGTTAATACGACTATTAGTCAAATCTACACGCCAACTACTAAAGCCAAAGACAAAGAAATTGAAGATTTTTATCAGCTTCTACAGTCTGAAATTGATCGAACATGCAATCAGGATGCACTGATAATTACTGGTGATTGAAACGCAAAAGTTGGAAACAAAGAAGTCTCAGTAATTGGAACATATCCTGTTGGTGAGAGAAACAATGCTGGAGATCAAATGATAGAATTTTGCAAGTCCAACGACTTCTTCATTGCGAATACCTTTTATCACCACCAAAAATGCTGACTATACACATGGACCTCATCAGATGGAATACACAGGAATCAAGTCAACTACATCTGTGGAAAGAGATGACGGAAAAGCTCAATATCATCAGCCAGAACAAGGCCAGGGACCAACTGCTGAACAGACTATCAACCGCTCATATGCAAGTTCAAGTTGAAACTGAAGAAAATCAGAGCAAGTCCATGAGAGGTAAAGTATGACCTTGAGTATATCCCACCTGACTTTAGAGATCAACTCAAGAATAGATTTGATGCCTTGAACACTAATGACTGAAGACCAGACGAGCTGTGAAATGACATCAAGGACATTACACATGAAGAAAGCAAAAGGTCATTGAAAAGACAAGAAAGAAAAGACCAAGGTATTTCAGAGGAGACTCTGAAACTTGCTCTTGAAGTTCAAGCAGCTAAAGCAAAATGAGGAAATGATGAAGTAAAAGAACTGAACAAAATATTTCAAAGGGCGGCTCCAGAAGACAAAGTAAAGAATTATGATGCCATGTGCAATGAACTGAAGGTAGAAAACGAAAAGGGAAGAACACACACTGCATTTCTCAAGCTGAAAGAAGTGAAGAAAAAATAAAGCCTCAAGTTGCAATAGTGAAGGATTCTACGGGGAAAATATTAAGCGATGCAGGAAGCATCAGAAGAAGATGGAAGGAATACACAGAGTCATTATACCAAAAATAATTAGTCGACTTTCAACCATTTCAAGAGGTAGCATATGATCAGGAACCAATGGTGCTGAAGGAAGAAGTCCAAGCTGCACTGAAGGCATTGGCAAAAAACAAGGCTCCAGGAATAGACAGAATATCAATTGAGATGTTTCAACAAATGAATGCAGCACTGGAAGGACTCACTCATCTAAGCCAAGAAATTTGGAAGACAGCTAGCTGGCCAACCGACTGGAAGAGATCCATATTTATGCCTATTCCCGAGAAAGGTGATAGAATGAAATGCAGAAATTATTGAACAACAAGTTAATATGACATGCAAGCAAAATTTTGCTGATGATCATTCAAAAGCGACTGCAGCAGTGTGTCGACAGGGAACTGCTAGAAATTCAGGCTGGATTCAAAACAGTACTTGGAACCAGGGATATCACTGCTGATGTCAGATGGATCCTGGCTAAAATCAGAGAATACCAGAAGGATGTTTAACTGTGTTTTATTGACTGTGCAAAACATTCGACTGTGTGGAACATAACAAACTATGGATAACATTGCAAAGAATGGGAATTCCAGAACACTTAATTGTGCTCATGAGGAACCTGTACACAGATCAAGAGGCAGTTGTTCAGACAGAACAAGGGCATACTGAGTGCTTTAAAGTCAGGAAATGTGTGCATCAGGGTTGTGTCCTTTCACTATACTTATTCAATTTGTATGCTCAGCAAATATTTGGAGAAGCTGAAGTATATGAAAAAGAACAGGGCATCAAGATTGGGGGAAGACTCATTAAAAACCTGTGTTATGCAGATGACACAACCTTGCTTGCTAAAAACGAAGAGTACTTGAAGCATTTACTGATGAAGTTCAAAGACCACAGCCTTCAATATGGATTACGCCTCAACATAAAGAAAACAAAAATCCTCACAACTGGACCAATAAACCACATCATGATAAATGGAGAAAAGACTGATGTTTTCAAGGATTTCTTTTTACTTGGATCCACAATCAACACCCATGGAAGCCACAGTCAAGAAATCAAAAGATGCATTGCACTGGGAAAGCCTGCTGCAAAGGACCTCTTTAAAATGTTGGAAAGCAAAGATGTCACCTTGAAGACTAAGGTGTGCTTGATCCAAGCCGTGGTATTTTCAATAAGTTCATATGCAAGCAAAAGCTGGACAGTGAATAAGGAAGACTGAAGAAGAATTGTCGCCTTTGAATTGTGGTGTTGGTGAAGAATTTTGAATATACCACGGAATGCCAAAAGAACGAACAAGTCTGTCTTGGAAAAAGTACAACCGGAATGCTCCTTAGAAGCAAGGATGGCAAGACTGCATCTTACATACTTTGAACATGTCTGGAGGGATCAGTTCCTGGAGAAAGACATCATGCTTGGTAAAGTACAGGGTCAGCAGAAAAGAGGAAGACCCTCAATGAGATGGATTGACACAGTGGCTGCGACAATGGGCTCAAGCATAACAATGATTGTGAGGATGGAGCAAGACCAGGCAGTGTTTCTTTCTGTGGTGCATAGGGTCACTATGAGTTGGAACCAACTTGATGGCACCTAACAAGAACACATCCTCTCCTGAATGCAGCTTCAAGTTTTGGCAGTTCCCTATTGATATACTGCTGCAGCTGGTTTTGCGTAATCTTCAGCAAAATTCTACTTGCATGTGATATTAATAATATTGTTAGGTAATTCCCTCATTCTGTTGGATCACCTTTCTTTGGAATAGGCACTAATGTGGACCTCTTCCAGTCAGTTGGCCAGGCAGCGGTCTTCTAAATTTCTTGGTATAGATGAGTAAGCACTTCCAGAGCTGCATCCCTTTGTTGAAACATCTGAATTGGGATTCCATCAGTTCCGGGAACCCTGATTTTCATCAGTGGCTTTAGTGCAGCTTGGGCTTCTTCCTTCAATACCATAGATTCTTGAACATATGCTACCTCTGGAAATGGTTGAACATCAACCAATTCTTTTCAGTACAGTGACTATGTATTTCTTCCATCTTCTTTTGTTGCTACTTGAATTGTTCAATATTTTGCCCATAAAATTCTTTCCAATATTTCAACTCGAGGCTTGAGTTTTTTCTTCAGGTCTTTCAGCTGAAGAAATGCCAAGCATGTTCTTCTCTTTTGGTTTTCTATCGCCAGGTCTTTGAACATTTCATTATAATACTTTGTCTTCTTGAGCCACCCTTTGAAATCTTCTGTTTAGCTCTTTTACTTCATCGTTTCTTCCATTCACCTTATCTACCCTTTATCTATCTAAAGCAAGTTTCAGAATCTTTTCTGACATCCATTTTGGTCTTTTATTTCCTTCCTGTTTTTTTAATAACCTCTTGCTTTCTTCATGTATGATGTCCTTGATGTCATTTCACAGCTCGTCTGGTCTTCAGTCATTAGTGTTCAGTACATCAAATCTATTCTTGAGAAGGTCTCTAAATTTAGGTGGGATATACTCACAGTCATATTTCAGCTCTAGGGGTCTTGTTTTAATTTTTTTCAGCTTCAATGTCAACTTGCATATGAACAATTGATGGTCTGTTCTACAGTCAGCCCCTGGCCTTGTTCTGACTGATGATATTGTGTTTCTCCACCGTGTCTTTACACAGATACAGTAGAATTGATTCCTGTGTATTCCATCTGGTGAGGTCCATGTCTATAGTCATCATTTATGTTGTTGAAAAAAGTTATTTGCAATGAATAAGTTGTTGGTCTTGCAAAATTCTATCAGGCTATCTGTGGTATCACCACGGCCATATTTTCCAACTGCAGATTCTTCATGTTTCCATCTTTCATATTCCAGTCACCAGTAATTATGAATGCATCTTTACCACATGTTTGATCAATTTCAGACTGCAGAAGTTGGTAAAAATCTTCAATTTCTTCAAATTCAGCATTAATGGTTCATGCATAAATTTGAATAATAGTCATATTAATTGGCCTTCCTTGCAGGTGTATGGATATTATCCTGTCACTGACAGCATAGTACTTCAGGATCAATCTTGAAATGTTCTTTTTGACAATGAAGGCAATGCCATTCATTTTCAATTTTTCATTCCCTACATTGAAAACCGTATTATTGTCCCATTCAAAATGACCAGTACGAGTCCTTTTTAGCTCACTAATGTCTAGGATATCCATCTTCAAGCATTCCATTTCATATTTGACAACTTTTGATCTTCCTAGATTCATACTTTATACATTTCACATTCCAATTATTAATAGATGTTTGCAGGTACTTCTTCACATTTTGAGTCATGCCACACCAGCAAATGAAGGTTCTGAAAGCTTTACTTCATCCATGTCATTAAGTCAACTCTATGTTGAAGAAGCAACTCTTCCCCAGTCATATTTTGTGTGCCTTCCAACCTGAGAGACTCATGTTCTGGCATTATATCACTCAATGTCCCACTGCTATTGATAAGGTTTTTACCAGCCAATTTTTTTAGAAGTAGATCACGAGGTCCTTCTTCCCAGTTTATCTTAGTCTGGAAGCTCTGCTGAAACCTGTCCATCATTGGTGACAGAGCTGGTATTTGGAGTAGTAGTGGCATAGCTTCACAGTAACATGGAAGCCAGCACAGGATGACAAATTGACAGTTGAGTGGTGGGTCTTCCTTGTAGGTGTATGGATATTATCCTATCACTGATAGCATTGCACTTCAGGGTAGATTTTTTTCTTTTTCTCTTTTTTTAATTGTACTGTAGATGAAGGTTTACAAAACAAACTAGCTTTTCATTAAACAGTTTGTACACATATTGTTTTATGACATTGGTTAACAACCCTATGACATGTCCACACTTTCCCTTCTTGACCTTGGGTTCCCTTTTACCAGCTTTCCTGTCACCTACTGCCTTCTAGTTCTCGCCCATGCAGTGGTGTGACCCTTTAGTCTCATTTTGTTTTACAGGCCTGTCTAATCTTTGGATGAAGTGTGAACTTCAGGGGTGATTTCATTACTGAGCTAAAAGGGTGCCTGGGGGCTCTACTCTTGGGTTTCTCCAGTCTCTGTCAGGCCAGTAAGTGTGGTCATTTTTTGCGAGTTAGAACTTTGTTCTACATTTTTCTCCAGCTCTGTCCGGGACCCTCTATTGTGATCCCTTTTAAAGCAGTCAGTGATGATACCTGGGCATCATCTAGTTGTACTGGACTCAGTCTGGTGAAGGCCGTGGTAGTTGTGGTCCATTAGTCCTTTGGACTAATCTTTCCCTCTGTCTTTAGTTTTCTTCATTCTCCCTTGCTCCCAAAGGGATGAGGCCAGTAGAATATCTTAGATGGCCGCTCACAGGCTTTTAAGATCCCAGAAGGTACTGACAAAAGCAGAATGTAGAATATTTTCTTTATGAACTGTCATGCCAATTGAGCTAGATGTTCCCTGAAACCGTAGTCCCCACAGCCCTCAGCCCAGCAATTCAGTCCCTCAGGGAGTTTGGATGTACCTATGGAGCTTTCATGGCCTTGCCTTGTACAAGTTGTGCTAGCTTCCCCAGTATTGTGTACTGACTTACACTTCACCGAAGTTGCCACTTATGTATTGTCTATTTAGTGTTTTTCCATCTCCACCTCTCCCCTCCCTTGTAACCATCAAAGATTGTTTCTTTTTGTGTGTAAACCTTTTCAAGAATTTTTATAGTAGTGATCTCATACAATGTTTGTTCTTTTGTGATTGACTTATTTCACTCAGCATTATGCTGCCCAGATTCATCCATGTTGTAAGATACTTTGCAGATTCATCATTGTTCTTTATCATTGAGTACTATCAGGACAGATTTTGAAATGTTCTTTTTGACAATGAGTGTGATGCTGTTCCTTTTCGGTTTGCCATTCTCGACATACTAGTTGCCATTGAGTTGACTCCAACTCATAGCGACTTTATAGGACAGAGTAGAACTGTCCCATATGGTTTTTAAGGGGTGGCTGATGTATTTGAACTGCTGACCTTTGGTTAGTGGCTGAGCTCTTAACCACTATTCCCGGCATAGTAGACGATGTAATTGTCTGATTCAAACTGATCAATTCCCATCCATTTCAGCTCACTAATGTCTACGATATGGGTGTTTATTGATTCCATTTCATTTTTGACAACTTCCAAATTTCTTAGATTCATACTTTGTGCAATCTGGTTGTTTGTTGTTGTTTCTTCTCACTTTGAGTCACGCACGCCACACCAACAAATGAAGGTTCTGACAGCTTTACTCCATCTACATCATTAGACTCAACTCTACTTTGATGAGGCAGCTCTTCCTCAGTTGTATTTTGAATGCATTCCAACCTGAGGGGCTCATCTTCCAGTACCATATCAGACAATGTTCTGCTGCTATTAATAGGGATATCTTTGGCTGATTTTTTCAGCAGTAGATTGCCAGGCACTTCTTCCTAGTCTGTCTTAGCCTGGAAACTCCCCTGTAACCTACCCAGCATAGGCGATCCTGCTGGTATTGGAAATACTGGTGGCATAGTTTCCAGCATCACAGTAACACAAGCTACCACAGGACGACAAACTGAGAAATGTTATATAACAAGAAAAATCAAGTGGTAGAAAACATACTAAAAAATCTTAAAATTTTGGCTTCCTAAATCCAATGCTTTTATAATAATATAGATGTGGGTTAAAATCTTGCTTGTTATCTGTGTAATCATAATTTGGTTTAACTCACTAAGCCTCAGTTTTCGCATATAACAAATGAGAGTAATAATAGATTCTATCTCAGAATCATAATAAATATTACATAGTATATTTTAAGCTAACCACGTAACACAGAGTCTGGTTCATAATAAAGGATCAATAAAAGATGATGATGATGTTCAAGATGATGAAGAAGATGATGATGATTAATTTCAGCAGCTCTAAGTCCCTACCATAACATATTCCTGATTAAGAATCAAACCTACAACATGTACATATTATAAAAAGCTGGCCTTTCATGCATTTCTTTTGTTTAAATTCTTCCCACATTCCTTTTCTTCTCTTAGTTAGACAAAGATACATTGAAGTTTTCAGGTTATTTTACGCTGTTCTTGATGCTCTGGCTTGGAAGATCCTTAGCTGAATGGGTTTTCTGACTGTTCCAGTAAATTGGTTTTTGTTACCCTGAACACCCAAAACAGGGAGCTCTTCCTCTTGAAACTCTCTTACCAGACTGCAGCTCCTTGATCCCAGCACTCCCACAAACTCTAGAGTGCTGAGGAGCATGTGTCAGCAGAAACCATTTTTTTCCTAGAGTTGTCTTCAATCCCGGGTTACAAAAAA
Source organism: Loxodonta africana (assembly GCF_030014295.1). Taxonomy (NCBI): domain Eukaryota; kingdom Metazoa; phylum Chordata; class Mammalia; order Proboscidea; family Elephantidae; genus Loxodonta; species Loxodonta africana. The sequence goes on from NC_087346.1 coordinate 85,521,952, forward strand.
TTCACTCGCTCTCCACTATACCATGCTTAGGTGAGAATGAACTCAGAGTTTACCCTTCTTTTAATAGTCCTTGTGGTTGCTTCCCTAAATAAACCACAACCAAATTATTCAAGAATTAACAAATTAAAATTTTTATTATCCAAACTAACATTTGGAAACTTGGCTAATCATAGGTAAAATATAGGAGACTTTGAGATATTGGCACATAGGTCGCACTAACACCCCTATCCTCAAACTGAATCATAAGCCTACTTCTATTAAAGAGATTTAAGCTTCCTAGTACTTGTAAACAATTTAGTTCAATTTACATGCAATATTCTTGACTACTTATGTTCCAGTGTCTGCAGTAGGAAATGAGGACACAACATTTCTCATGTGCTTCTTTCTCTCAAGATGCATACAGGCTAGGAAAGGAAATGTATACACAAATGACTAACAATCCATCTTACACTCTAAGAATAGCAACAGGCAAAAGAAGCCTCCATTTCTTCCCATTTACACAGTGCTTTCGTTTTCTAATTTAATTAATCTTACTTGAATATCTCAGCTATTTTTCACAATGAAATGTAGGTACCAAAATCATTTTATAGTTATGAAAACTGGAGCACAGATAGGTCATGTGGCTTTCTAACATCATTATGCTGGCAACCAGCAAGCCCAGAAATAAACCCAGGCTTTTGAATTCATAGTCTAAGCTGAGAATCTGTCCATTAATCCACTCCTGAAGTCATTTCTCAGAATTTATGTTTTATCTTGTTGTGGTTTCATTTACAGATAGCCTTTATTCATCCTTGTCGACTCTATTGCTCTTCTCTGCTCCTTCTGCTCTGCTCTGACAATGACTTTTAGACCATAATTCAATTTCTTTTCAAATTTATAAAATGGCTAAAATGCTAAAATGGCATGTAAACAGAGTTCTGTGCTTCAGTTTGCACTCTTATAACACGAGAATATCAGTGGACCTGTTTCAATAGTTTTCTATGAAGATTAAATGAGATAATGCATGTAAAATTCTTACAGTAGTACTAGGAATACAGTAAGATTCACTAGTCATCAATGATGATTATCATTATCATAATTTTTATGATTTAGGAGACAAAAACTGTATAGAGCATGAAATGAGGGAAAATATGAACCTCAATTTTGCAAGCATCATGATTAAAATCATCCAATACATATAATGAATAAGTCCTAAGTAATTGGGGAGGAAGAGGCTGTGGTGCCACAGTGATTAAGTGCTCGACTGTGAACCCAAAGATCAGTAGTGCAAACCCACCAGCCGTTCCACAGGAGACAGATATGGCAGTCTGCTTACGTAAAGATTTACAGCCTTTGAAACCATATGGGGCAGCTCTATTCTGTCATATAGGTTCTCTGTGAGTCAGAATCAACTCCATGGCAACAGAGGAAAAAGCAGTGTTTTCTTTTGTAGCCATATGTTTTATGTTTCATACTCACTTGGAAGGCTTGTTAAGAGAGAGGTTCTGGACTCCACTCTCAGAGTTTCGGATTCAGTAAGACTGGGTGGACCAACAAGTTTCCAAGTGATACTGATGCTTCGCGCTTGGGGACCACTCTACAAGAATGTTTATTGTAGAGAAAATGTGCAATGGCTGGACCATGAAAGCTGAGGTCAGGGCAAAAGTGCTAAGAAAAATTCCCCTGAGGCACATGGGAACGTTGAGAATTGAAACAGAGAGATTAGGACAACTGAGGGCACCATAAAGACAAGGTACATATGTGAATGTTGTTGTTAGGTACCATCGAGTTGATTTTTCACTCATAGTGACCCCATGCAACAAAGTAGAACTGCCTCATAGGGTTTTCTAGGCTACGATCTTTATGAAAGCTGATGTCCAGGTCTTTCTCCAGTGGAGCTGCTGGGTGGGTTCAAACTGCCAACCTTTTCATTAGTAGCTGAGCGCTTTAACAACTGTGCAACCAGGAATCCTGAATCTATAAAGAGAATCTATAAAGACTTTGAAGATAATTAAACATAGTAACAGGGAAAAGGTTTTAGGAAGTAAGAATTCATTGCACATTAACATAAATCAGTTGCTTGAGTGATTCAAAGTTCCGCAGGCACAGGCTAATATAATAGGTCAAGCCCTCCAATGGAGACTGAAACGAGTTGTGTTAAACTCCTTCGGCATATGTTCATAAGATTCTGTAACAAATAGGTCTCTTCCTGAGGCACATTAAGTTCAAGATTGAAGATGATTTCCTCCTACAAGTTTGCATTATTTGTCAGGGTTTGATGGAGCTTGGAACCTGTGGAATTTATACTGGAAAATGTTCTTTGATGGATGATGAGTGGTGAGGTGGAAGGGATGAAAACAGCTGCTGATATATTATTCTTGCTGAGTGATTCAATAAACATTCTTGTAAAAGTGATTTACTAAAGGGCACAAGTAATCTGGCAATTGGTTGACCGTAGGCTAGAGCCCGTATCTTCTTCCCCAAGTGGCCTCCCATCTTCCAGCTGACTAGCTTGGATTTATTCAAGCCTTAGGATTCCAAGTGTAGCAGGAAAGGGCAAGCCTCAATAGACAAGTGTGTCTCAAGTTTCTTCCTGAGTTTGCTGCTGTTTTATAACCCAAGAAAATCCACATGGCCAAGCCAGATACAAGAGGTGGAGAAAGAGGTTCCACTTCTTAATGAGAATTACTGCAATGTCACATCTCAAAAGGGCACACATTCATGGATTCTAGGAATTTATGGCCATCATTGCAGTGTATTCTGGTGGGGAGGAAACGGTTTAGATAGCACTGTATTGTAAAGGCCATACTCTAGAAGGCAGCTACTGACAATGTTTCTGTAATTCCTACCATTTTCAACACTCAAACCTCTGCCAACGACATGCTGAATCTGCAGATGCTTTTTTATTGGGGAAATTTGTATCTTGTAAATTAGTATGATGAAGTGACAAATTTGTTGTCAATTTTGAAATTTTATTCAAAATATGTGGACTAGCTGAAAATTTGGTGATATTGTCAACTCTTAAAAGAACCAAAAAAAAAAAAAAAATTCCCGTCGAGTTGATTCCAACTCATAGCAACCCTACAGGACAGAGTAAAGCTGTCCCATAGGGTTTCCAAGGAGTGGCTGGTGGATTGAAACTACCCACCTTTTGGTTAGCACGCTGAGCTCTTAAATAACCACTGTGCCACTAGGGTTCCCTTACAAGAATAGCGTATGTGAATTTAGTGAGGCCTTAGAGCACCTTGGAAACCCTGGTAGCATAGTTGTTAAGTGCTATGGCTGCTAACCAAAAGGCAGCAGTTTGAATTCACGAGGTGCTCCTTGGAAACTCTATGGGGCAGTTCTACTCTGTCATATAGGGTTGCTAAGAGTCAGAATCGACTCAAAGGCAATGGGTTTGGCTTGGTTTGGTAGAACACCTTAGAAAATTCACCCTCAGGTATGGCATCTAATGCTTGATTCCAAAGTGGTCTTGCATCGAGCTATTGATTTGAAGTACTTCTTGCCAACTTCAAAGATAACAGAGTTACATTCCTGGAATGAGATTGTGTTTACCTTTAGGAAACTTCTATGTAAGGAATTATCAAAGTGCCTAAAAAGAAAGAGTTCCTATATCACTGAATTTATAGAGCAGGTTTATAGACTTTTGTGCTTGCTTTACGATGGGTATTTAACAAATATCTACATGTGTGGCAGAATTTGGTCTGAAATTTGTTTTCCTTCTAAATTAGTAGAAAGGTTTATGGGAGTTGTTAAACTTCACATCATACTTCTGCTTCTATCCTTATCTATTTTGAATGACTAAATTTTCCTTCCTTCATCTTGAATACTACTGCTCTAAAAGAATAGTTTATACCCATAAGAATATTCAGCTATCACATATTACCAAAAACAAAGCCTAAGATTATAGAAGCAATCATAAATACGTATTTTTTTATATTATTGCTTTCCACAAATTTTGCTTAATGAGGTATTATGCAAGAATAGTTTGAAGTAAGGCACAAAACATCCTTAACAACCAGAAGTTCCTTCACACAAAAGTCACCTAAGGTTAAATAATATGGGTGGGTCACCTCAATTGCATGAACCCAGAAATCTGGATTCCAGGAGAAACAAAGCAATTTTCTCAAAAGATAACTGAAATTCCAGCGAACTATAGGAATTATGTAACAAAAAATGTACTGCATCAGATAATCTATTTGTTTGGTTAAGTGTTGTGTCATCAACAAAACCATGAGTAAAAAGAATTTTAAAGGCACTGGACTCTTACTATGGCTACTGGAAAGATGAAACTATTAAAAACTTTTGAAAAATATGTGGTATTTGTCAACAGAATTCTTTACGGGGTTCTTTCAAGTTAAGTGAAGGAAGCTTTCCGTGACCAGTGCTACAGGGAACCTTGTGACATTCAACTTTCATAGAACTAATGTCTGTGGAAGGTAAGAAATTTTAATCCGCTTGAGTATGATATCCGAGTGACATAAAGTCTTGCTCAGACAATAATATAAAGGCTGTTTCAAAAAAATTTAATTCCCACTCTGGGAAATCAGAACATATTAAATCAGACAGAAGAAGTCATTTGGTTTCACCTGTTGTTCAGGAACTATGCAAGTATCTGCTGTTTCCAATAACCTGTCATAGACCCTATCATTCTCAGTCCTTTGGGCAAGTAGAGCAGATGAAACGAGCTTTAAAAAAAATTTTATTCACAAAAACTCTGCAACCTACCAGGTTGAAATGGTCCAAAGATTTACCACTAGCCTTATTTATTAAACATTAGAGTGACAACTGCAACAAGCACGAGATCGCTCTCTTTAAATTTGTTTGGCTGACCCATGAATTTCAGTCTGAAGCCATGTTCTGTGTCTGATTTAACAGTCTTCTCATAATATGTTCAATACTTAAAAGGCCTCTTCTCTCTTCCCTAGAAATCCTGTGACTTAAAGTCATAAGGACCTGGAAGGACCCACCAGAGGAAAACTGTTACCTCTCTTCACCAGGAGATTTCTACATAAAGATGTCATAAAAAAAAAAAAAAAAAAAAGACAGTTGTCACAGCATTGGAAAGGATTTTTTCAAATGCTGCTGATCAACCAGTTGGCTATTAAAGTAAAAGAAAATCCCAGGTATATTCATGCTTTCCATGTGATGCCAGCACCAATGGAGGACTGAAATGTGGTTGGAAAACACTGATTTGCAAGACTGATTGATATTGGTACTGAACTAATCTGAAAGGAGGTAGTCTAGGAAGCTTACTAGTATTCTCATAGACAGCCTTACTGTCCTATTCATGGTAGTGGCTACTTCAATTAAGAATCACATTTTATTAAAAAAAAAAAAAAGCAGCTTTGGAATTATACTGTTTGGAATAATTTAAAAATTATAAGACTTCATATAAGTAGAAAAAAGATTATAAATTGTTCGTATTTAAAGAAACAATTGGGCATTCAAATTATGATTACACTGAAAGGGATAGAAAAGAGAAACATCTGACTGATCGGTAGAAATCTGTTATTCAGATAGGGACTGCAGAAGATAGGTCTAATGTCACTTGATTAACTTTGGGATGTAAGTTGTCTGGAATCCAATATATAGATCTATAAATAAAGGTGGATGACCAGTATTCATAGAGATTTAGTTGGTTGCTAAATTAATGTAACTATTGACTGCAGAAAAATGGCTCATGGAGAAGGACACCCAAGGACGGATGGCCTGGGTGGGTCGCCCCAACTTCATGAATCCAGAAATTTGAATTCTAGGTGAATCAAAATAATTTTGCCATTCCCTTGTTTTGATCATGACCCTGCTATACGACCTTTGATTAGAAAAAATTGATTAGAAGCATTTAATAATGGCAGCCAAGCACTATCCATTTCTTTTAACCTCATGGCAAAGGAGGCAGCTGTTAGTGGAGGTAATCAGACATGGAGTCTAGTTCCTCTTCCGCCTGGCTCTCCTTTCTTCTGCTGCTCCAGACAAACAGAAAATTGTTGTACTTTGGATGGCCACTTACAAGCCTTTAAGTCCCCAGATGCTACATAATTACCTTGGAGACCTGAACAACATTAGGCCAATTGACTGAAATATCCCACAAAATCATGGCCCTAGGTGTTTGAGCCAAGGAAACAAATCCCATGAGCCATTTGCTTATACATGAGCAGCATCAGTAACTGCTTTTCAATGTGCCTAAGCAGCAGCTACATTCTGCAAATCCTCGGACTGTGTGTTATTAATATAAACACAACAAAGTTTAGCTGTTAAGGCAAAAATTTCTTCTTGGGAGACTAACAGGAAATCTAATTTATAAAACCAAACCTGAAGTTCAGATACTTCTCTAGTTACTGTCTTTATAACTTTCATAAGTTTATGGACAGAATCTTCCAATTCAAGAGTTACAGTATTTAAATAATTTAAAATCTGATGATTTCGTTTAATGCAAGAATCAGCTATTTCAACAACTAAATAGCACTATGCTGGTTATAGAATATCCCATGGTAAGATTTTTCTCATCTCCTGATTCTTCTTTTAATCTTTTTAAAGTTTCTTTTCTGATCTTAACTTTTGTTCCCCTCGTATTTCTTATTTTTCCTTTAGGATAATTGATTATGTAAACACATAACCAAAAAAAAAAAGCAAAAACAAAAACAAAAAACGAACCTGCTAATGTCGAGTTGATTACAACTCACAGCGACCCTATAGGATAGAATAGAACTGCCCCATAGAGTTTCCAAGGATCGCCCAGTGGATTTGAACTGCCAACCTTTTGGTTAGCAGCCATAGCACTTAATCACTATGCCACCAGGGTTTCCATATAAACACATAGGAACAATGTAAAAAGAAACAGTCCAAATTTGCAGGAAAAAAGAAAACCTATTAGATAATTTAGGAGAAGGAGGAAGATGGTCTTTAGATCCAGAAAATACAACATTAAAATATCAGTAATATTCCCACATAAAACCCATAGTAATCCTTCAGTCCACTTAGTCCTGTGTAGTTAATTTCTGTTCTACACGATTGTAGACCCGCCATAGTCTGTGATCCCATCAGCTCTACACAAGAATTTTATAATCTTCACTCAATCTAGTTGTATTTATATTTAAAATATCACAGTCCTTTTCATAAGCCCTATATAGTCCATGGGACCCTGGTGGCACGGTGGCTAAGAACTTAGGCTGCTAACTGAGAGTTCAGCAGTTCAAATCCACCAGCTGCTCCTTGAAAACCTATGGGGCAGTTCTACTCTGTACTGTAGGGTTGCTATGAGTTGAAATTGACCGGACAACAACGTTTGTTCATTTTGGTATATAGTCCTTCTTTTGTTGAATACTTTGGTTAAGCATTTTCAGTGAGTCAGCAAATTAAAAACTTAGCCGTAGATGACTAAATTTAAAATGGCTATTCTAAACTTATGATAGTTGTTAAAAGCGATACACCCAATGGGAATGAATTACGAAATAATATAAAGCCAAATAAAGTCATTTAAAAAAAAAACTTCAAAGCAATCTCTAAACATAATAATTAACTTTGTTTTCAAAGAGCTTCAGATATAACACAACCGTAGTGAGATGTAATACCAATTAGTCAAGATATACAAAGAATATACCAAGATAATCAAGTCTCAAACATTAGAATAGTAATAATAATGGTAAAAACTCCATGGGTAAGTGACATGAATTCCTCAGTTAAAACCATTTGTTTTGATGATGCTAGATGCAAAAGAAATAAAGTTGTGACCAAGTTAGCAATTAAAATAACTAAAACTATGACTGATAATATTACAGTCTTGTTGCCTGATACCAGGCAAACCATAAGAGGAAACACTAACATATAAATTTTTAGCCCAAAGAAAATCAGGTACTCCTCTTGATTTGACAACACGTTTCATGTAACTCATAATACACTAAATTAATCTTTTTTGTTTTATCACTTTTTTCCTTTGTGAAGCAGGAACAAATATTTTGTGGCTTTCCATGACGAAGTTTCTAAGTTTTCAGGAGTTTATCATAGGTCACCAAGAAAAAATAGTTAAGTTATTTAACCAAAGATCTTAAAGGTAAAAACTTTAGCTTTTTTAAAAGCCAAATAGCTTGGTTTTCAACTCAGAAATTTATTCTCATAAGACCCCAAACTTTTGCCTTTGAGGCAGATTACACAGGAGCTAAATTAGCTCTTCAATTCACTAAAGAAAAATTTGTTAATAGCGAGAAACTCTTATTTTTGCTTTATATGCTACTTGACTCTAAAACTCTTAAAAACCTCATGAAATTAACTTACCAGATTTATTCATGACAGATAAATTTTTTTTTTACCATATTAAATAATTCCTTTTTAATAAACATTTTAAACTTTGTTTTCATTGCGTGACTCTTATAGTACTATCTTTTAAGTGGCAAAAATGAACACACTCATTACTAGATCCAAATATATCCTTTCTCCATGGTATAAAGCAAAAGTATATAAACTTAAATTGTAACAAATATCTATTAACTCAACTTAATGTTGGAAATTACCTAAAAACCTTAGAAATTATTTTAAGCCTGTGTACTTTTTTTACCACAAAACATAATTACTGTTGAAAGAAAGAAAGCCTATATTTTCATTTAAACTTTTACCATTTCCATACTTTTTTCAATCTAACCTTAGATTTTATTGACTGGTTTTTGGAATAAAAAATGTCTCCATTCTACCCTACAATTTCATTTCAGTGTGTCTCATTGTGATTTCTATCTTTTGGCTTCTTACAATTCCTCTACAGTAGAGAGAGCTTGTTTTTTTGTGTTGGGGGTCCATCTAATTTCTGATAACTGTATTAAGATAGCATTTTTTTCTTATTTTAAACTTCATCGATGTCCACATTATTTACACTGCTGAGAGGGGCCCCAGGTCTTCAAAAATATCCCCTGGAGAAATACTGGCCTCAGAGGCTGTGGACCCAGGAGGCCTGATCCTGCCCCATTGTCTCTTTCTCTCTCTGAGCTCATAGTCAAAGAAAACAATTAGTCAATCTCAATTCATTTACATATGTTTATGTTGGCCTAGGTATTTTGAAAGTCAAAAGATAACCAAATTTTTTTTCCTACTATTCTCTTGGTAAGCAATTTTGCCTTCTCTTTATCATAACCTTTTATCTACCCAGCAAATATCAAAGCTCTTTAGCAATTTTGTAAATGAATTCACCAATTCTTGGCTAGCCATTTTTTTTTTTTCCATCTAGGTTTCTCCTATGCCTCACTTACTCCCATTCTCGAACGACTAGTTTTACTTTAAGACAAAATTACCCCTTTTCCTCAAATAAAACACGTTTCATATGCAATCTAGCTTAAGTTACTTAGAAAGGTTTTGCTTTTAAGATGGACATACTACAGAAGAGAAACATCTTTGTCATAACAAATTAACTTTCATTAATTCCTGAAAATATTCATAATATAAAAGTTATATAAGCACTTATTTATCACTAAACCTATCAGAATAGAATTCTTTGAAGGAATATTATTATCTAATTTAATAATATAATCCAGAGGTAGGAAAATATTCCATTTTCATAACCCTCTCTTCTGTGTGCTTCAAAAAGAAATTTAGAATAATCTGTCTTTTAAGGCCTTGCTGCAGCAATCATCAGCATAAAAATCCTTCCTTTTTCAGTCCACTTTTCAAATGAAGCAATTTATATAAAAGTTCCTCATAGTAGGTACTAAAGGCCCAAATCATAAGACAGGCACAAGAAGCAGCTTTACTTGGAAGAGAAAAAAGCTGAAATTTAAAATGGCCTCATGAAAAACAGCAACTGCCAACCATGGCCTCCAACATGATACAAGACAGAAATTCAGATGCAACACTCTAGACCAGAGGCAAGCCCTCAGCAAAATGAAAAGAAAAACCACATAAGCTTACAGTACTGTGAAGCCCACACAAAAACTAGGCTTATACAACATAAAGCAAATAGGAAACTTAGTTTCTAAAATGTCTGCAGAAATTCTTTGGTAAGATCAACCCAATTCAAGAGAAAAACAGATTCCAAATAAAACTTATTAACTCTCCAGAGTCTCAGATGGAGGGATATCAGACCCTCTGACAAAACCTGAACATCAAAGAAAAGTTCCCCAAAGAAGAAAGAAAAGACAACACAAATGGAAATTAATTTTCCCAAAGTGGAAGGAAAATGACAGAGTAGACGGGAACTCGTTCCCAAAGGGGTCAATGAAATTCTCAATTACTTCTATTATATTTAGCTTATAACATTTTTGAACGTGAACTCCAAGCCAGCATCTGAGTAGGGCAGAGCTCCAAGTTCACTTCTCTTAGATGTCAAGGATTCTATTTCCTTAGGTTGAAATTTAGGTTCCCCATAGTCAAAGAAGTTACTAACAGAGAGTTTGCCACAGGGTTTGGTCAGCATTTTGTTTTACAGTGTACCTCCATTGAATGAGAGTTTTCTTGCTGCTGGTAGGCACCCTAATGCCCTGGCCTATCTCATGTCCCAGCTTATTTTTTCATGAGTGTCTTTCTGTTGGTGGCAATCTCCCTAGGAACTTTTAAGGTGCTCAAACTCATGCCCACATATTTTTGCAGCTTAAAAAACTCTGAGATTCCTTTGTAACAACCATATGAAAAGTAGTTTCATTCTTTCAAAACCTGATGAGCCCTGGTGACACAGTGGTAAAAGTGCTCAGCTTCTAACAGAAAGATTAGCAGTTCAAACCTATCAGCCACTCTGAGGGAGAAAGGTGTAGCAGTCTGCTTCCATAAAGATTTACTGCCTTGGAAATTTTGTGGGACAGTTCTACTTTGTCCTTTAGGGTCACTATGAGTTAGAAAATGACTCAATGGCAGTGAGTTTGGTTTGATTTTTTTTAGAGACCCAGTCACTTACAATTTACCACCAATTTTTTTTTTTTTTTTTTAAACAGTAACTTTCAGAGAGGCTATTTTAGGCTATCCTGAATATGTTTGGAAGCCTCAGAATACTAATCAAAATAAGTATTCCATTGTTGTGTGGTTTTGGCACCACGGCTTTCTAATTTAGACCTTAAATATACCAGTCTCTTTAATTGGAAATTAGCCTAAAGTGGCAACTAATTTGACAAACTGTTGTTATGGAGCTCAAACAAAAATCAAAACATGAATAAGACCTAGGCACATAGTTCCTGGCCATGTAGCTAGCCAGAGTTCCACTAGAAAAATCTGTTGCTTTCTTGGCTTTGGCATACCCCATTTTGAGATAGCTCTAAGTACCTTTTTTTTTTTTTCTAAGTACCACAAAGCAAAGAATTCATCAAACTCACAATAAATATTGTATTCAAGATCAAAACACAAAAAAAGTTAAGCTTGAGAATGTGTAAGGGCTTACCGAGGCAGTGTCCAGATACTCCATGGAGACACTAAGCCAAAAGGACTTTTCAGACTTCATGCCTGTGTCCAGAGAAAGCTCTGGGAGACATCAGTCAGCTATTACAGATCCCACTTCTGATGCCAGGAATTGTCAAAAACATAAATGCTTAGAGAGATACTAGAAAATAGTGTAACAGAATATGTTTATTATGAGTAGATAGAATTTGAATCAGGCAGTGTGACCTGAACAGGCCAGGAAGGCACTCCAAAGAGGGAACAGTGAAAGTGGGTTCTATAGGTTGTTGTTATGTTAATTTATCAGAAGACAACATCAAAGCACTGGCAGGTTACAGAACTAATCACCAAGGACATGCTATGCATACTAAAACAGCCTCTAGAGAGATTTTGGACTTCCTGCTTCTCAGGCTAGCTGCACATAGATAATTTTCCAATAAAGCCCAATGCTTAAGCCAAAACACTCTACTCTAAGCTGCTTAGAAGCTATTGCTTGACACAAAGGTGACTTGAGGGAACCAGTTCCTATAATGTTCAAAGGATACCCAAGGGAATATGGCCCAGGTGAGTCACTCCAATTTCATGAATCCAGAAATCTGGGTTCCAGGAGAATCAAAATAATTTTGTCAAGTGCCACCCAATTTCCTTCTTCAGAGGAAACCCTTATGAATTTGGCCTGTAACCTTTAGAGAACACACCAAATCTGTGTGGTACTCACAGGTTGTCCCCAATTTCTAAGTAGCCAGGAGGCCAATAGAAAAAGGGAACTAATAACTAATATGGATTGCTTCATAAGCATCAAGCCCTTCAGTTAGAGCCTGAACATGTTAGAACATGGTAAGCAGCTTTTATTACTTACAAAGTGATGCAGATATCATACAATCTGAAAAAGTCTTTAACTAACATTATCCCCGGCTCAAAATCTGTTCAGGTGGACGACATTACTCCTCCATGCACGTATCATTTTGTGTCACGAGTAAGGGACTTAAATGGGACAGTCATGTGGGATAGGAGTTTCCCTCTGGCTTCTAGAACATGTCCCAGTGGATATAAAGAACTCTGCAACAGAAAGTACTCCACCTGGCATCTTGGGTAAGAAACATGATGTAAGCCTCCCTTCTGCCAGTCTCCCCCATCCAGGTAGGTCCATTTAGGTGAGCTGTAAGCTTATGCTAATGCTACACATGCCCTAGTAACATCATAGTTGAGAAGACCATGAGATTCCTCAACCAGTCATTGTTATATCCCAAAGCCCATGTGTCATGCTACATGGGCAAGAATTGGACCTCAAAGGGTGTAGGGCGGTGTAGGCTTAATTATGTGCCCTCTTTCCTGAGGCTTTTTGCCAAGGTGATGAGTTGGATGCTTCCAATTCATTTACATATGTAAGTATGGCTTTGCTGTTTTAGAAAGAAAAAAAGTACCTCTATTGCTCAGGCTATTTTTAGGAACCAGAGGTAAAAAGCCAAATTTTGCCTTTGTCCCACACTTGACTCTCTTGGCTTTGGGGTATGGGTTCTTTTTATATATCTAACGTTTAGAAAATTACTTTGTTCTAGGGTAAAAACACCACAAAGTTCAGTAAAACAGAAAGTTTTACTCAGTACATATTGAAAAAGGCAAAAGTGGGAAGCAGGGGGGCCAAGATGGCTGACTAGGTAGACGCTACCTCGGATCCCTCTTGCAAAAAAGACTGGGGAAAACAAGTGAATCGATCACACACATGACAATCTATGAACCCTGACGATAAAACACAGATCTAAAGAGTTGACCTGAGTGACAGGTGAGCGAAAAGCTGTGCCCTGCACCAGCGACTGCTTCTGGAACCCGTGACCCACTCCACAGCCTTGAGCCTCGCGGTTCCCTGGTGCTGAGTGGCAGGGCTGACAGCAGCTTGCTGAGGCGGGGCAGGCACGGGACACAGCCCTAACCCCTAGCCCTCTGGGGTAACCTCCGTAGAGATGCAGCCAGCGCAAGCAGACTGCACACTGAAGTGGCTAACGAAGAGAATGAACGAGCAATGATGGGGAAGCAGCGATGGTTTTCGGAGCCTGGAGCCAGCGTCCCAGTCAGAAAACCTTGGCACCGGGCTTTGGACTAGGTGTAAAGGAGCTGAGCACAGCATCCTGAGATGGCGCAAACACGAGATGCAGGCCTAGCCCCCTGAAGTGAGCTCGGGGGAAGCCCAGCCAGTGCACACAGGCAGCACAGCAAAGCGCCTGAGAGGAGGAGAAATCACTGGGAGGCACTGACTGGTTTTGGAGCCGTGAGTGCAGCATCCCAGCTGGGGAAACTTGGCACTGGGCTTTGGACTGGTAGCACAGGAACTGACCATGGCTTCTGAGACAGTACATGCACAGGACATGGGCCTGACCCTCGGGGGCAATCTCGACCCAGCCAACGCACACGGGCTACACACCCCTCCGGAATCTCAGATAAAACGGTCCTCAACAAGCAAGGTAAGTAACTTTGTCCATATTCCTGGGTGCTACTCTCTCCTATCTATCTGATCCCTCCTCTCCGATTCCCAGGTGGCTTCATTAACATTGGAATTTCCCAGGACAGAGAGTGAAGTGCTCTGCAGTTTTTTTGTTTTCTGATTGTTTGTTTTGTCTTTTCCTAACCCATTCTCCTGGCCTGAGAGAAGCAGCTACAAAAAACCCAGGGACCAAGAATCCTTCCCTGACTTCCCGAAATTGGACTAAAAATACAGAACAAGCTCCAGCCAAGCATATGAGATCCAGTGACTAGGACTTTCATCCCTACAGGGAAGAGGGTGGCTATTATAATGCAAAGGCAACTTTGATAGGGATCTGACTGTAATTGTTTTAGTGGATTACCGGAAAGACAAGTTTCCCAGGTCTGATATCTCTACCTATAAAACAGAGCCCACACTGAGGGCTGAAGCTCCACTCAAACCACCTAACCTCCTACCATAGGGGTCTGAGGATAGTGACATCTACCAATCTGTAGATTGGTGCCTAAGGTTCAGCTGCAGAGCCCACCCACCAAAGTGCTTTAGGAATAGAGACACACCTACCTCACTGGCACTTGGGGGAAGCCTGTCAGCATCCTGTCCCCCATGAAGTGAGACTCCCTGCTGCTACTAGAAGCTGGTGCACACAACTATCACCACTACTCCTCTAAGTGAATAGGTGACAGTCTACACCACATACTTGGTGACTCAAAATGAGAATCTACTCAAGAATAGTGAATGGACTCTTAGGCTTATATTTCTGGTAATGGCCCAAACTTGATAGGACATAAGTGATTCAAAGGCTACAACAATCAAGACACAGCAATCTAGTAGCCCATATACATATATTGAAAGAAAACAAGACAAGATGAGACTCAGTGAGCAAACATAAAATAAATCATTACAGTATCTTATAGATGGCTTGGAGACAGCAGTTGATATCAAACCACATAAAGGAGCACACCATGATTGCTTCTACAACTCCCCAAATTAAAGAATCAAAATCTTTCCCAAATGAAGATACAAACCTGGAATTGCCAGATGCAGAATATAAAAAACTGATTTACAGAATGCTTCAAGACATCAGGGATGGCCTCAAAAATGAAATAAGGCAATCTTGAGAAAAAGCCAAGGAACACACTGATAAAGCAGTTGAAGAAATTAAAAAGATTATTCAAGGACATAGTGTAAAAATTAATGAGCTACAAGAACCCACAGAGAAAGAGCATTCAAAATCCAAAAGATTAACAGTAAAATTACAAAATTAGACAACTCAATAGGAAGGCAGAGGAACAGAATAGAGGAATTGGAATGCAGAGTGGGGGAGTTGGAGGATAAGGCAATTGACACCAATATAGTTGAAGAAAAATCAGATAAAAGAATTAAAAAAAAAATGAAGAAACCCTAAGAATCATGTGGGACTCCATCAAGAAGAATAACTTGTGTGTGTTGGAGTTCCAAAACAAGGAGGGATAACAGAAAATACAGAGAGAATAGTTGAAGATCTGTTGGCAGAAAACTTCCCTGACATCATGAAAGAAGAAAGGATATCTATCCAAGATGCTCATTGAACCCCATATAAGATTGATCCAAAAAGAAAATCACTAAGACATATTATCATCAAACTTGTCAAAACCAAAGATCAAGAGAAAATTTTAAAAGCAGCCAGGGATAAAAGAAAGGTCTCCTACAAAGGAGAATCAATAAGAATAAGTTCAGACTACTCAACACAAACCATGCAGTCAAGAAGGCAATGGGATGACATATATACAGCACTGAAGGAGAACCACTGCCAGCCAAGGATCATATACCCAGCAAAACTCTCTCTCAAATATGAAGGTGAAATTAAAACATTTACAGATAAACACAAGCTTAGAGAGTTTGCAAAAACCAAACCAAAGCCACAAGAAATGCTAAAGGAAATTCGTCAGAAAATCAATTAAATCAGATAACTACACAACACAAGGCCACAGAAAAGAACATCCTGATATGAACTCAAATAACGAAATCAAAAAAACAAATTACGATTAATTTTAAAAAGGAAAAAATGCTCAAAACAGGGAATCATTGAAGTCATTATGTAAAAGATCACAATAATCAAAAAGAGGGACTAAATACAGGAGGCGTAAAACTGCCATATGGAGAGGAAAACAAGATAGGTTTTTACTTAGAAAAACAGGGGTAAATATTAAGGTAACCACAAAGAGGTCTAACAATTCCATAACTCAAAACAAAAACCAAGAAAAACATAATGACTCAGCAAACATAAATTCAACTACTATGAAAAGGAGGAACACACAATTTATAAAGAAAAACATCTCAGCACAAAAAAGTAAGTGAAAATGAAATTGTCAACAACACACATAAAAAGGCATCAAAATGACAGCACTAAACAATACTTATCTACAATTACACTGAATGTAAATGGACTAAATGAACCAATAAAGAGACAGAGAGTCTCAGACTGGATAAAGAAACACAATCCGTCTATATGCTGCCTACAAGAGACACACCTTAGACTTAGAGACACAAACAAACTAAAACTCAAAGGATGGAAAAAATATATCAAGCAAACAGCAATCAAAAAAGAGCAGGAGTAGCAATATTAATTTCTGACAAAATAGACTTTAGACTTAAATCCACCACAAAGGATAAAGAAGGACACTACATAATGATAAAAGGGACAATTGATCAGGAAGACATAACCACATTAAATATTTATGAACCCAATGACAGGGCTGCAAGATACATAAAAAAACTTTAACAGAACTGAAAAGTGAGATAGACACCTCTACAATTATAGTATGAGATTTCAACACACCACTTCTGGAGAAGGATAGGACTTCCAGTAAGAAGCTCAATAGAGATACGGAAGACCTAATTGCTACAATCAACCAACTTGACCCCATAGACTTTTACAGAACACTCCACCCAACAGCTGCAAAGTATACTTTTTTTTCTAGTGCACATGGAACATTCTCTGGAATAGATCATATATTAGGTCATAAAACAAACCTTTGCAGAATCCAAAACATCGAAATATTACAAAGCATCTTAGACCACAAGGCCATAAAAGTGGAAATCAATAACAGAAAAATCAGGGAAAAGAAATCAAATACTTGGAAACTGACCAATATCCTCCTGAAAAAAGACTGGGTTATAGAAGACATTAAGGAGGCAATAAAGAAAATCATAGAATGCAACGAGAATGAAAACCCTTCCTATCAAAACCTCTGGGACACAGCAAAAGCAGTGCTCAGAGGTCAATTTATATCAATAAATGCACACATACAAAAAGAAGAAAGAGCCAAAAGCAGAGAACTGTCCCTACAACTTGAACAAATAGAAAGTGAGCAACAAAAGAATCCATCAGGCACCAGAAGAAAACAAATAATAAAAATTAGAGCTGAACTAAATGAAACAGAGAACAGAAAAACAATTGAAAGAATTAACAAAGTCAAAAGCTGCTTCTTTGAAAAAATTAACAAAATTGATAAACCATTGGCCAGACTGACTAAAGAAATACAGGAAAAGAAACAAATAACCCGAAAAAGAGACGAGATGGGCCATATCACAACAGACCCAACTGAAATGAAAAGAATCGTATCAGATTACTACAAAAAATAGTACTCTAACAAATTTGCAAACCTAGAAGAAATGGATGAATTCCTGGGGAAAAACACTACCTACCTAAACTAACACAATCAGAAGTAGAACAACTAAATAGCCCCGTAACAAAAAAAGAGATTGAAACGGTGATCAAAAAACTCCCAACAAAAAAAAAGCCCTGGCCCGGACAGCTTTACTGCAGAGTTCTACCAAACTTTCAGAGAAGAGTTAACACCACTACTTCTGAAGGTATTCCAAAGCATAGAGAATGAAGGAATACGACCTAACTCATTCTATGAAGCACCATATCCCTGATACCAAAACCGGGTAAAGACATCACAAAAAAAGAAAATTACAGACCTATATCCCTCATGAACATAGATGCAAAAATCCTCAACAAAATTCTAGCCAACAGAATTCAACAACATATCAAAAAAATAATCCACCACGACCAAGTGGGATTTATACCAGGTATGCAAGGCTGGTTTAATATTAGAAAAAACATTAATGTAATTCACCATATAAATATAACAGAAGACAAAAACCACATGATCTTATCAATTGATGCAGAAAAGGCATTTGACAAAGTCCAACACCCATTTATGATAAAAACTCTCAGCAAAATAGGAATCGAAGGAAAATTCCTCAACATAATAAAGGGCATGTATACAAAGCCAACAGCCAACATCACTCTAAATGGAGAGAACCTGAAAGCATTTCCCTTGAGAACGGGAACCAGACAAGAATGCCCTTTATCACCGCTCTTATTCAACATTGCGCTAGAGGTCCTAGCCAGAGCAATTAGGCTAGACAAAGAAATAAAGGGCATCTGGATTGGCAAGGAAGAAGTAAAATTATCTCTATTTGCGGATGACATGATCTTATACACAGAAAACCCTACAGAATTCTCCAGAAAACTACTGAAACTAATAGAAGAGTTCGGCAGAGTCTCATGCTACAAGATAAACATACAAAAATCGCTTGGATTCCTCTACATGAACAAAAAGAACATCGAAGAGGAAATCACCAAATCAATACCGTTCACAGTAGCCCCCAAGAAGATAAAATACTTAGGAATAAATCTGACCAAAGATGTAAAAGACCTATAAAAAGAAAACTACAAAGCACTAGTGCAAGAAACTAAGAGGGACCTACATAAGTGGAAAAACATACCTTGCTCATGGATAGGAAGACTTAACAGAGTAAAAATGTCTATTCTACCAAAAGCCATCTATACATACAAAGCACTTCCGGTCCAAATTCCAATGACATTTTTTAATGTGATGGAGAAACAAATCACCAACTTCATATGGAAGGGAAAGAAGCCTTGGATAAGTAAAGCATTACTGAAAAAGAAGAAGAAAGTGGGAGGCTTCACTCTACCTGATTTTAGAACATATTATACCACCACAGTAGTCAAAACAACCTGGTATTGGTACAACAACAGGCACATAGACCAATGGAACAGAATTGAGAACCCAGATATAAATCCATCCACATATGAGCAGCTGATATTTGACAGAGGCCCGGTGTCAGTTAATTGGGGAAAAGATAGTCTTTTTAACAAATGGTGCTGGCATAACTGGATATCCATTTGCAAAAAAATGAAACAGGACCCATACCTCACATCATGCACAAAAACTAACTCCAAGTGGAACAAAGGCATAAACGTAAAGACTAAAACGATGAAGATCAAGGAAGAAAAAATAGGGACAATGTTAGGAGCCCTAATACAAGGCATAAACAGAATACAAAACATTACTAAAAATGACAAAGAGAAACCAGATAACTGGGAGCTCCTAAAAATCCAACACCTATGCTCATCTAAAGACTTCACCAAAAGAGTAAAAAGACCACCTACAGACTGGGAAAGAATTTTCAGTTATGACATCTCTAACCAGTGCCTGATGTCTAAAATCTATATGATTCTGTTAAAACTCTACCAGAAAAAGACAAACAACCCAATCAAAAATTGGGCAAAGGAGATGAACATGCACTTCACTAAAGAAGATATTCAGGTAACTCACAGATACACGAGAAAATGCTCTCCATCATTAGCCATTAGAGAAATGCAAATTAAAAGTAGGATGAGATTCCATCTCACTCCAACAAGGCTGGCATTAATCCAAAAAACACAAAATAATAAATGTTGGAGAGGCTGCGGAGAGATTGGAACTCTTATACACTGTTGGTGGGAATGTAAAATGGTACAACCACTTTGGAAATCTATCTGGTGTTTTCTTAAAGAGTTAGAACTACCATACAACCCAGAAATCCCACTCCTTGGAATATTCCCTAGAGAAATAAGAGCCTTTACACGAACAGATATATGCACACCCATGTTTATTGCAGCACTGTTTACAATAGCAAAAAGCTGGAAGCAACCAAGGTGTCCATCAGTACATGAATGGTTAAATAAATTATGGTACATTCACACAATGGAATACTACGCATCGATAAAGAACAGTGATGAATCTGTGAAACCTTTCATAACATGGAGGAAACTGGCAGGCATTATGCTGAGTGAACTTAGATGCAAAAGGACAAATACTGTGTAAGATCACTATTACAAGTTCTGAGAAATAGCATAAACTGAGAAGAACACATTCTTTTCTGGTTACGAGCGTGGGGAGGGAGAGAGGGTGGGAGAGGGTTATTTACTGATTAGTTAGTAGATAAGAACTACTTTAGGTGAAGGGAAGGACAATACTCAATCCACGGAAGGTCAGCTCAACTAGACTGGACCAAAAGCAAAGAAGTTTCTGGGATAAAATGAATGCTTCAAAGGTCAGCGGAGCAAGGGCAGGGGTTTGGGGACTATGGCTTAAGGGGACTTCTATGTCAAGTGGCAAAATAAACTCTATTATGAAAACATTCTGCATCCCACTTTGAAGTGTGGCCTCTGGGGTCTCAAATGCTAACAAGCGGCCATCTAAGATGCATCAATTGGTCTCAATCCACCTGGATCAAAGAAGAATGAAGAACACCAAGGTCACACATTACCTATGAGCCCAAGAGACAGAAAGGGCCACATGAACTAGAGACTTACATCATCCTGAGACCAGAAGAACTAGATGGTGCCCGGCCACAACCGATGGCTGCCCTGACAGGGAGCACAACAGAGAACTCCTGAGGGAACAGGAGAACGGTGGGATGCAGACCCCAAATTCTCATAAAAAGGCTTAATGGTCTGACTGAGACTAGAAGAATCCCGGTGGTCATGGTCCCCAAACCTTCTGTTGGCCCAGGACAGGAACCATTCCTGAACACTACTCATCAGGCATGGAAGGGACTGGACAATGGGTTGGAGAGAGATGCTGATGAAGAGTGAGCTACTTGTATCTGGTGGACACTTGAGACTGTGTTGGCATCTCCTGTCTGGAGGGGAGATGGGAGGGTAGAGAGGGTTAGAAACTGGCAAAAGGGTCACGAAAGGAGAGACTGGAAGAAGGGAGCGGGCTGACTCATTAGGGGCAGAGTAAATGTGAGTATGTAGTAAGATGCATATAAGCTTATATGTGAGAGACTGACTTGATTTGTAAACTTTCACTTAAAGCACAATCAAAATTATTTAAAAAAAAAAAGTGGGAAGCAGACAAGCATGCTGCAGGAGCTAATGTCTGCCCAAATCTGAAGAATATTATAGAACAGACAAAAGTGGGAAAATGGACAAGCATGTTACTAGAGCCATGTCTGCCAAAGTCCGAGGAACGTTACAGAGTCATCAGTACATATTAACATTGCAAATGAACAAAACCATTAAAAGCTTCACCTTTTCACAGGCTGACTAGAAACTGTGATCTTACATTTCAAACTGTCTTTCTTAACAATCAGTTGTACAGGTTTCAGTTAATGACAGTCACGAGAGTCCTCATTGGTCCAACAAATTTTCTATCCAATAAATGCTAATAGAAAAAGATAAAAGTGGAAAGTTTTTTGTGTTCTGTTTAATTGGTTTCTGTCTTTAGGTTCCCTAAAAGATATTTTCCAAGATTGCCCTAGCTATTGTCTATAAAGGGTTGCTATAAGTCGGAATCGACTCGACGGCACTATTTTTTTTTTTTTTTTGTCTTTATATGTCAGGGCCCAATTGATGTGTCCTTGTGAGTCCTTGTGAGTTCAGCTCCAGTTGAGTTACTTTCTGTATGCTCAATGACAGGGAATAATGACTCCAATATTACATCTTAAATCACCTTCTTGTTCTCTTTAATATCATTATTATTAGCCTAGTAGTGAGGGGAGGAATGGGAAACACATGGCCTCCTCAGCTGGTCTGAGGGACTGTCTCCTCACAATATCTATATTAAGAAATACATTATTTTGGTTTGTGTGTTTTGTATTAAGGAGAGCACACTCTATGAATTGTTCTGCATTCTTTTTTTAGTCCCTAAAGAACATTTTAGAGAAAATTTCCTATTAATATATGAATCTCATTCTTTTTAACTGTTAAATTACTATATATCCTGTTGCAGACGCTGTTCAGCTGATTCCTACATAGTAGTTATAAAATGGGGCCCAGGTGGCTCAGTGATTAAATGTTTGGCTGCTAACCCAAAAGGTCAGCAGTTCAAATCCACCAGCCGTTCCTTGGAAAACCTACGGAGCAGTTCTACTTTGTCCTATAGGATCACTATGAGTTCGAAGTGACTCAATTACAATATAGTAATATTAACTTGAACCATTGAGATATCTTCTAAAACACAGGTCTCAGTATAAGCTAGTCTATTTAAAATCTTTAATGGTTCACGATTACCAACCAGTTCTGAATGTGTAATACAGGACCTTCAAATCTGCATCTAAGCCTCATTTGCAGCCCCATCTCTGTCCTACCATGTGCCATCTGCTTCAGACAAAAGGCTAACTCAGGCACTTCTCTCAGGTGTCTTTGTACCTGCCCTTCTTCCTAAATAGAATGTTGTTTTTCCCCTTCAAAGTACAACAAAGACCAGTGGAGTGTGGACGAACTTTTGTGTTGAGGTTCTAGGTTCTTCCTTTTTTGAAATAGGATCTTCCTCAATAACCAGAGTGACCAGAGAGAGCACCTGATCCTCAACAAAACAATATTGGGACTGTAGACCAGTACAAATGGAAAATTAATGGGTAAACACCCTAGGTGAAAATAGGGGAAGCCTTTCACCTTTTCTGTTTGATTTCTTTAGAATTCACTTAGATAAGTTATAGTTGTAAATTCTTTATCTTTCTAAAAAGTATGTAAATGTGACTTCAGGTAATTCTTCTCTATCTTCCTGTTTTTTCCTGGAAGGAGATTACCAGAAACTCAGGTGGCCCAGCCCTATCTCCAGGCCAGAAGGATTAAAAAATTAACAATTATCTTTAAAATATGAATGTAATGATTGTACCTCCTTACCTATACAATGATTGATTTCTTTCTGTCTCTGTAGTCTCTTTAGTGGATTGCCTGTGATGCATCCCATCCTGGTTTAATGCTTATTTGATAATAAAGCTTTCTTTCTCTTCTCTCTTTTTTTGTGGAGATGTCTTCTGGGTTGAGAGTAGATTTTGTTATTAGTAACTTTTCCTCAAAAGGGTACATGTCAGGATCTCTTCCAATAAGTCCGAATTATAGTTCTAGCATAGCAACTAAGGAAGAAGTTGTTTCATGTGAATTATCACACGTTTTTTAGGCTATTGGAAAAGACTGCAGCACCATGAATATAGAAGAGACTTTTCTGAGGAATAGCCTTAAAATAAGAAAACTAATTTAAAACCCTTTTCTCCTCCACCAAGCTCCATCAAGTTTGGTTGAAACTCTGTTGGGAATGCTGTTGCAGACTGAAAATTTTCTGTCTGAAATTGATCACTGATGGGAAGGGTGAAGATATTCACTCCCTCTCTGTACTTCTTTTGTGCTTTGCTATTATTATTATTTTTTGGGGGGGTTATTATTTTCAATATGACACTTCCAAGTAATGTTGTTACTAGTTAAGTGTCATATTGAAAATACAGTGAAGTAGCGTTGTTGGCAGCAGTTAAGTGTTCAGCTATTAACCAAAAAGTTGACAGTTCAAATCCACCAGCTGATCCTTGGAAACCCTATGGGGCAGTTCTACTCTGTCCCATAGGGTCACTATGAGTTGGAATTGACTCAACAGCAATGAGTTTCATTTGATTTTAGTACTGTTGTTAGCTTGAGCTCCTTAAAGGTAAGACCTACCTCCAGAACTAGGTGTATCCAGTGACTGGCGTAAGAGCCAGAAATCCAAAAAAGAAATAATGTTTCGCTGCAGGTATTGATATATACCGCTAGAGAGCAGCATGGTATAACTTCCTATATTGCCAGACTTATCTAAAGACAAGGAACATTCTGGGGTTGATTATGTGGCACAAAGTCTTCAACAGTAAATTTTACTACTTCTTTACATAGAAATGCAACATACGGATACGCAAATGCTTCAAAGAATTAATTTTTTTTAACCTTCAAGTAGCTGATATTTATATTAGTAATGACCATTTTATTTCTTATCGATATGGCATCATTTTTGTTCAAACTCCTTTAAGATAGTGAGATTTAAACAAAAGCCTAAAATACCCAAAGTTTGAAAGGACTTATATTTACTTATTTGTATATTTTGTTCTACTATATATTGAAGACATTTTAAAAATATATAGGTCACAAAAGAATAAAAATAAGTAAGTGATTATTTCTAAGAAATGAAACTACCATTTGCTGTTGTGTTGTTTTTGAATCATGAAGACCCCTTGTATGTCAGAGTAGGACTGTGCTCTATATGGTTTTCAATGACTCGGTTTTGGGAAGTAAGTTGCCAGGTCTTTATTCCCAGGCACCCCGGAGGACTTAAATCACTGAGTGTGTTAACAATGTGGGAGCCCTGGTGGCTCAATGGTTAAAACACTAGGCTGCTAAGGAAAAGGTCAGTGGTTTAATTCCACCAGCAGCTTACAGGAGAAAGATGTGGCAGTCTGCTTCAGTACAGATTACAGCCTTAGAAACACTCTTGGGCTGTTCTACTCTGTCCTACAGGTCACTATGAGTCCGAATTGACTCATTGGCAGTGAGTATGGTTTTGGGTTTTAGAGTTAACAATGTATACCACTAAGGAACTTCAAGAAGAAGAAAGCATGTTTACTTTCTATTTCATGTATTATAGTGATATTATTGATTTATACTTTTTTTTGTACAATGACTACATATGCCGTTTGTAATTAAATATAAATGTTGAGTAAATATTTAAAAGATTTGATGTCACTTGTTTGGATTGGAAAAATTAAATAGAGATGAAGTAAAGAAAAGGGCAGGAAGAGTTCTTAATGACAACTACTTAGTAATTGCCATCCAAGTCCCACTTCCTGATGGTGAAAGCCTCACTCTGAAATGCAACCCTCAGTGCAAGAGTTTCAGTTAATCACGTAACCACCTATTAAAGATATAATGGAAGAAAACAGCCATTTACAAAAGTGACAGTAATGACAGAACAATAACAACAACAAAGATAAAATACTCTTCCCCATGTAGCACAAATCATATAAGACATATGAAAAAAATCATGAAAACCTATGGAAGGATGCAAACTAAGAATTGAACAGTTGAAAGATATACCGTGTTTTCAAATAGGAAGACTCAAATTCACACAGATAATAATTTTTTCTATGTTAATTAATCAAACAAGAGCCTTAAAAATATAGTCTTTTTTTTTTTTTTTAATTGGACATGCTGATTCTAAGGCCATATAGAAAAGCCAACAAAAGTATCTGTGCTTCAGCTCCTGCAAGTCAGCAACTCATCTAGCTCTCACTGGGCTCCAGGAACACCCTTCTCCCTCTTTTCCCTTCAAGATAGGGATGGGGATGGTTTCTTGTTGAAGCTAGGCCCTGAGTTCCTCAGTATTCCTACCAGGTCCCTGAATTCTGCCTGCTTCTCTATAAACAGCCTCTTCATTAAGTTATCTTTAGTCAAACCCTCTTAAGTGAAATTGTATTCCTGCTAGATCCCCAACTAAGATCAATTACTTTTCTTGTAAACTTAGAGTGGGGAAGACCTTCCTATCTAGGAATCGAAATCAGACACCATATAAGAATATTCGATAAATTTGACTACATAACATAAACTAATTCTGCATTAAAAAAAAAAAGCGTAAACAAAGTCAAAAGATGAGTGACCAGCAGGACAAAATATTTGAAACTCTTGAAACAGGCAAAGGCATTACCCTAATACAAAGACAAATAGCTCCAAAAAGATCAATTAGGAAGAGAACAACAACTGAATAGAAAACTGAACAAAGGATACGAAAAAGAAAAAAAAAATCAAAAAGAAGTACAAATGGTTCTTAGGGTTACAAATAGGAACTTAACTTCACTAGCAAGAGAAATGCTAATTAAAACTATGCTGGGTATCATTTTTTCTATCAAGTTGGTAAAATGTCTAAGCAATGGTAATACTTAGCTACAACCGCATAAAAAGGCATAGGGGGTTCAATATGTAGCAAAATTAAAATGCTTATACCTTTTGACTTAGCAATTCTAGTTATGGGAAATTATCTTGCAGACATACCTGTAAACCTGTAAAATAATGTATTTACAAGATAATTCACTTTAGCATTGTTTGTAATAACAGAAGATTGGAAACAGCCTAAAGTTAGTCAATAACTTATTGCTGTCCAGCCGATTCCCACCCATAGCGACCCTATGAGACAGAGAAGAACTGCCCCATGGAAGTTAGCCAATAGGGTTTAATATATTTCTACCATGTGCAACTCCTGTATGAGAAAAGCTTTGTATACATTGATATGAAAATTCTTAAAATAAGTTAAAAGTAAAGAGAAATGTATAAAATGGCATTATTTTATTCTTTGTATAAAAGCTTAGGGGAATTATGCATTTTAAAAATAATTGGAAGGATAAACAGGCAACTAATAATAGTGATTATTTAAGGGAAGTGAAAAAGTAGGAACTAGGAAGATGGGGAACAAGGGTAGGAAAGAATTTTTAGTATGTCCTTTTGCACTTTTTAGAAACAAAGTCTATAATCCATTTAAAAGATTAAATTACAAACAAAATATAAAATACAAAAAAGTGAAATAATATGCAAAAAAAAATTGTGACATGCACTTAACAAGTCCAGTGAAAGTTATTTTATTAGAGCTAAAGTTAGATTCAAGAGGACACCTGGTAGGGCAGTGGTTAAAGCTCTAAGCTGTTAAACAAAAGGGCATCATCGGTTTGAACCCACCAGCTGCTCTGCAGGAGAAAGAAGTGACAGTTTGCTTTCAAAAAGGTTTACAGCCTTAGAAACCTTATGAGACTGTTCTACTCTGTCTTATAGGGTCACTATGAGACAAAATTGCCTCAACAGCAACAGGTTTAAAGTTGGATTCAATAATTCTTTTCTCTGTTGTAAGCTATTTAAAAAAATAGACCTATGCCCACTTAATGTCCATATAGTATGCATCTATTGTGTGATATAAACGTGTACAATATTTTTATTTGTAAATTTCAATGCTGAAATATATATATAATATATATTATATTATATTTATGTATATAATATATATAAACATACATAATATATATGTATGGGAATCCTGGTGGTGTAGTGGTTAAGTGCCATGGCTGCTAACCAAAGGGTTAGCAGTTCAAATCAACTAGGTGCTCCTTGGAAACTCTACGGGGCAGTTCTACCCTGTCCTATAGGGTTGCTATGAGTCAAAATTGACTCGACGGCACTGGGTTTGGTCATATATATATATATATATATATATATATATATATATGACCCATGCAAGGAGTGTATCTTATTGATGATAACAGCATAAGTGACATCTTTTGCCATTTCAGTAATTAAATCCCTTGCACTGAAATCATAATAGACTTATCACTGAATTAAAATAAAATATTAAGAATTAACTGCTTTTTTTTCTTTTCCCAGCATGTTATAGGTTGAATTGAAGCCCTCAAGAAGATATATTGAAGCCATAACCCCTGGTACCTGTGACTATGACCTTATTTGAAAATAGAGTCTTTGCAGATATAATCAATTAAAATAAGGTGATTAGGGTGGGATCTAATCCAACATGACTGGAGCCATTTTAAGAAATGAAGAGACATAGATACACAGAAACACCAGGAGAATGTCATATGATGATGAAGGCAGAGATTGCAGGAATCCTGCCACAGCCAAAGAATGCCTGTGACCATCAGAAGTTAGAAGAGGCAAGGAAAAATTCCATCGCTATGGCCTACAGAGAAAATGGTCCTATCGACATCTTATTTTCCTACTTCTAACCTCCAGAACTGTGCAAGAATAAATTTCTGTTACTTGAAGCTACCCAGTTTGTGATGCTTTGTTACAGCAACCCTAAAAAATCAATATACAGCATAAATTCATCAACATATAGTGTTGCTATGAATCAGAATCAACTCGTCGGCAAGAGGTTTAGCTTTTTTTTTGGTATGCATCACTCTCAATTCAAAAATCATTAATTGCAAAATTTCTTCCGTGCATCTGTCAGTTTGTCATATTGTGCGGGCTTACATGTAACTGAGATGCTGGATGTTAGAAGAGACTCTGGAAGTTGCTCTTGAACATAAAATAGCTAAAGCTAAAGCAAATGGAAGACATGATGAAGTCAAAGAGCTGAACAGATTTCAAAGGGTGGCTCCAGAAAACAAAGTAAAGTATTATAATGACATGTGCAAAGACCTGGAGTTAGAAAACCAAAAGGGAAGAACATGCTTGGCATTTCTGAAGATGAAAGAACTGAAGGAAAAATTCAGGCCTCGAGTTGCAATATTGAAGGTTTCTATGGACAAAATACTGAATGATGCAGGAAGCATCAAAAGAAGATGGAAGGAATACACAGAGTTACTGTACCAAAAAATAATTCATCTACATTCAATCACGAGGTAACATATGATCAAGGACTGATGGTACTCAAGGAAAAAATCTAAGCTGCACTGAAGACATTGGGGAAAACAAGCCTCCAGGAATTGACAGAGTATGAATTGAGGTGTTTCAACAAATGAATGCAGCCCTGGAAGTGCTCACTCGACTATGCCAAGATATTTGGAAGACAATTACATGGCTAACCAACTGAAAGAGATTCATATTTATGCCTATTTCAAAGAAAGTTAATACAACTAAATGCAGTAATTATCCATCAATATCATTAATATCACAAATAAGTAAAATTTTGCTGGAGATCATTCAAAAGCAGTTGCAGCAGTACATCAACAGGAAACACCCAGAAAACCAAGCTGGATTCAGAAAAGTTTGTGGAACAGGGATATCATTGCTGATGTCAGATGAATCCCAGAAAGATGTTTACCTGTGCTTTATGGACTATGCAAAGGCATTTGACTGTGTGGATCATAACAAATTATGGAAAACGTTAAGAATAATGACAATCCCGGAACACTTAATTGTGCTCATGAGGAACCTCTGCATATATCAAGAGCAAGTCATTCAGAAAGAACAAGGGGATATTTTGTGGTTCAAAGTTAGGAAAGGTGTGCATCAGGGTTGTATCTTTTCACCATAGTCATTCAATCTGTATGATGTGCAAATAAACCAAGAAACTGGACTACATGAAGAAGAACAGGGCATCAGGATTAAAAGAAGACTCATTAACAACCTGTGTTATGCAGATGACACAAGCTTGCTTGCTGAAAATGAAGAGGACGTGAAGCACTGACTGATGAAGATCAAGAACTACAGCCTTTGGTATGGATAACATTTCAACACAAAGAAAACAAAAACCTTAACGACTGGACCAGTAAGCAACATCGTGGTAAACAAAGAAAAGATTGAAGTTGTCAAGGATTTAATTTTACTTGGATCCACAACCAATGCCTATGGGTGCAGCAGTCAGGATATCAAATGATCTATTGGACAAATCTGCTAAAAAAGGACTTCTTTCATGTGTTAAAAAGCAAAGACGTCACTTTAACGACAAAGATGCCCCTGACCTAAGCAATGGTGTTTTCAATTGCCTCATATGCATGCTGGACATATGCATGCAACCTAGACAATGAATAAGGAAGACGGAAGTAGAATTGATGCCTTTGAATTATAGTATTGGCGAGGAATATTGAATACACCACAGATGTCAAAAGAACGAACAAATCTGTCTTGGAAGTACAGCCAGAATGTTCCTTAGAGACAAGGATAGCTAGATTTCTTCTCACATGCTTTGGACATGCTATTAGGAGGGACCAGTTCCTAGGGAAGAGCATCATGCTTAGTAAAATAGAGGGTCAGCAAAAGAAAGACCATCAATGAGATGGATTGACATAGTGGTTGCAACAATGGGCTCAAGCATAACAACCATCATAAGGATGGCACAGGACAAGAAAGCATTTCGTTCTGTTGTACTTAGGGTTGTTGTGAGTCAGAACCAACTCGATGGCAGCTAAAACAACAACAATTGAAAATTTAGTTTATACTCTGAATTTTATATTTAATCCTATTCTGACACAATTTGGCAGTTTTCTAAAAACAAAGGAGAATAAATAATTGAAGACATTTACGTCATGGAAATAGGTAACTTCTGATACCTGACTTTGTTCTGTCATAAGGGTACTCTTGGATCCCACAGGTGGCATTGGAGTCTTCAGAAAGGAACTGGAACTGAAGTGAAAATCTGTTAGGAACTTACCTCTTTCTCGTATCTACTCTTTTCTTCTCTCCTGGTATGATTCCCGCTACCTCTACACCTAATTGTTGTTGTTGTTAGGTGCCATTGAGTTGGTTTCAACTCATAGTGATCCCAGGTACAACAGGGCAAAATGCCGCCAGGTCCTGTGCCATCCTCAAAATTATTGCTGTATCTGATCCCATTGTTGCAGCCACTGTGTCAATCCATCTCGTTGAGGGTCTTCCTTCTTTTTGCTGACTCTGTATTTTACAAAAATGATATTCTTCTCCAGGTACTGATCCCTCCTGATAACCTGTCCAAATTATGTGAGACCCTGGTCTCACCATCCTTCCTTCTAAGGAGAATTCTGGTTGTACTTCTTCCAAGATACGGATTTATTTGTTCTTCTGGCAGTCCATGGCATATTAAATATTCTTTTCCAACACCACGGTTCTAAGTCATCAACTCTTCTTCAGTATTCCTTATTCAACATCCAGCTTTTGCATGCATACGAGGCGACTGAAAACACCATGGCTTGGGTCAGGCGCACCTTAGTCTTCAGGGTGACATCTGTGCTCTTCAACACTTTGAAGAGGTCCTTTGCAGCAGATTTGCCCAATGCAATGCATTTTTTGATTTCTTGACTGCCGCTTCCATGAGTGTTGATTGTGAATCCAAGTAAAATGAAATCCTTGACAACCTGAATCTTCTCTCCATTTATCGTGATGTGGCTTATTGGTCCATTTGTGAGGATTTTTGTTTTCTTTATTTTGAGGTGTAATCCATACCGAAGGCTGTGGTCTTTGATCTTCATCAAGAAAGTGCTTCAAGTCCTCTTCACTTTCAGCAAGCAAGGCTGTGTCATCTGTACAGTGCAGGTTGTTAATGAGTCTCCCTAAAATTCTAATGTCCCATTCTTCATATAGTTCAGCTTCTCAGATTATTTGCTCAGTATACAGATTGAATAGGTATGGTGAAAGGATATGCACACCTGATGCACACCTTTCTTGACTTTAAACCATGAAGTATCCCCTTATTCTGTTTGGATGACTGCCTCTTGATCCATGTACAGATTCCTCATGAGCATTATTAAGTGTTCTAGAATTCCTATTCTCCACAATGTTATCTGTAATTTACTATGATCCACACAGTTGAATACCTTAGCATATCAATAAAACGCAGGTAAACCTCTTTCTGGTATTCTCTACTTTCAGCCGGGATCCAACTGACATCAGCAATGATATCCTTGGTTCCACGTCCTCTTCTAAATCTGATTTGAATTTCTGGCAGTTCCCCATTGATGTACCGCTGCAGTCACTTTTGAATGATCTTCAGCAACATTTTGCTTGCATGTGGTATTAATGACATTGTTCAATAATTTCCACACTTGGTTGGATCATCTTTCTTGGGAATAGGCATAAATATGGATCTCTTGCAGTCAGTTGGCCAGGTAACTGCCTTCCAAATTTCTTGGCATAAATACATAATACAAATGGAAGTTGGCTTCTCTCATCTGCTGCTTGATTTACATGTTCGAGAGCATCTTATTTATCTGGGGCTGTCTTAACAAAAATTCCACAAGTGAGTGACTTTAAAGAACAGGAATTTATTATCTCACAGTTTTTGGAGGCTAGGAGTATGAATTCAGGTAGTTGTCGGGGCAATGATCTCTCTGTCAGCTTCAGGGGAAGATTCTTGTCTCTTTCAGCTTCTACAGCCCTGGGTGTCTCTTGACATCTTGGCATGTAGACAGATCCTCACATGTCTCTTCCAAAAATGTCATAGACATAAAAACCCTATGGAATGTAGTTCTACTCTGACACACATGGGGTCACAATGCCTTGGAATCAACTCAAAGGCAACTGGTTATCTCTAGATTCAGATTTCCAAATCATAATCCAATTATCCCAAACTAGGTGGAAGGTTTACTTCCTTCTAGATTATATCTGGCCAAAAGGAAAGGGTCGCTTTTACTGATTTAACTGTTGAGATTCTGGCTCCGTAGAATTCCGAACAACATTTTGAGCTGGAAACATACCCTAAAAGAGATGCACTATCTCCAGATACTGTGATAACTACTTTGAATATATAATTTCATATAATCTTTCAGAAACCCCATGAAGTAGTTATTATATGAATCCCATTTATAGGTAAAGATCAAAGAGGTTAAATAAATTGCTGAAGGTCACAGTGACTAAGTGCCAAAGCAGGGATTCAAACTCATGTCTTTCTTCCTCCAGAGTCAGGGCTCTAGACAACTAGACCATGTTCCTCCATGAAAGCTTGGCTCCATGGAATTTATTCTATGAGGGGATATAGTTAAGTCTAAGTCAATAGCTCTCTGAAGGTCTGGCTTAATCCAAGGACAACAATTTAAACAACTAGAGGAACAGATAAACATCACTGCCTTCAAATATGTCTCCATAAATATTATTTATCACATCCGAAGTTTTGATAAATTCCAACAGCAGAGGATTCAAAGCTTTTGTCTCTGGCAAGTTAAATCTAATTTGTCCTTTCTTAAACTTGAGTAAGATGTAGAGGCAAGTATGGGGCAAAGGAAGCAGTTCATTTGAACAAACGAATGCGGAAAGAACATGGAGCTCTCCCTCCCTGTCCCCTCACACCTCTGCACGCACTCATTTGTTCAATCAATATTCATGTCACACATATTAAAATAACATGTGTGCTTTTTTGCAGTTTATGAAGCATGATCACAAGTATTTTAGTATTTGGTCAATGTCACATAGTGAGAGGAGGTGTATTATTGTCTTTTATATTAAGAAGTCAATTAGTTAAAATAATTATCCTGGATGACTCTGCTCATAATAAGCAGATGACACATGCTCACTTTCAGGTCTGTGCTCATTTCACTAACTTGTGCTGTTTGGTGTTCTGTGGAGAGCACAGTGAACCTCAAGAAAAACAGATAACAAATGTTTGATTCCTCTTCTCAATGTATTTACAGTCTAGTGAACATTACAATATTGCAGCACAGAAGCAACTATCTCCATATTGCTGCCAGAGTAAATGTCTTCTGAAACATTAATCTGACCCTGTTACTCCTATGTCCTAAACTTTAAGCATGGGAATAATCGGTATTCTCAATTCCCCTCACAATACCAGCCTTAAACTTTTACAGCCTTTTAATTCACTTCGGATTTAGATATGCCTTATGCTCTTTTTTTTTTTTTTATGCTCTAGACAACACAAGAAATGTTTTGTTGTCCTATAA
This sequence comes from Loxodonta africana, assembly GCF_030014295.1. Classification (NCBI taxonomy): domain Eukaryota; kingdom Metazoa; phylum Chordata; class Mammalia; order Proboscidea; family Elephantidae; genus Loxodonta; species Loxodonta africana. The sequence goes on from NC_087346.1 coordinate 85,555,208, forward strand.
AATTATGTTTTCTTTCTTAAATCTCCTATAGAACTGTGTTTTCTGCCTAAACTCTCTGCAAAGGCATGTGGCTCCCAGATTACTTTAGTGGCTCCGTAATGTTTCTAAAATGCACTGTTCTTCTGTTTTGTTAGCATATGTCACCTATGCAATGACTTAGGTTAGTTAATGTGATCATTGTTTAAGTAATGCTTATTGTGATGGTTAATTTTATGTGTCAACATGGTAGACACTGGACTGGTTGTTGTTCCATAATGTAATGTAATGTAACCACTTTCCATGACATGACCTGAAGTGATCAGCCAATTAGTTGAAAGGGAATTTTCCGTGGGAGTATGGTCTGCCTCTAGAATATAAGTGAGTGTTCTGGCAGAACATGCTTTCTCTCTCAACCCTGTACTCGTTGCCTGGCTTATGGAACTTAGAACATAAGCCTGCAGAAGCCTCTGGCCTTACATAGGCCTGTTCTGCAGATTTTGCATTTGCCAGCCCCTGCAATCCCATGAGCTAGCAAATGTATCCCGCGTGCCACCTTATCTATAAATGTGGGACTTGTTGACACCAACAATTGTGTGAGCCATTTCTTTGAAGTAAATCTCTCTCTATGTATTTGTGTGTGTGTATATATATATATATATATATAAAAAATCACTGGTTTTGCTCCTCTAAAAAACTCAGCTAAGACAACTATCTTCAGCAGTAGTCTGGGCATTAACAAAGAAAAATTTGTCTTTTTTTGTCTACTTTTGATAGCCCCAGAACATGTTTTGCACTTAATGTACACTGAATAAATGTTTATTTTACTGATTGAGAGAATATAGTACAATGCTGTATAGATATATTTAACAAAATATACATAAAACGTATGCTAAGTTTTGAAAGGGAGAAGTTCTTTTCTATTAAAGTTCAGAGTAGGTTACATCTAGAAGGTGAACCAATAGGAAGTCCCTGAGGCAATGAAGCCCCTGAACCCAGAACACAGATTTAGTCTTAATTGTCTGCTGTGAAGGGGGATTTTTTCCTTTTTTCCCTTCTGAAAATAGAATTTCTATACCATAATAAAGTAACAAACTTCAGTTTATGAATGGAAGTAGATGTAATCTATAAATGAAAGTAGATGCCAATAAAACATGGAAACATTTTTCCTGAGGATTCCTAGTTGAGGCACATTTGAGTCAGAGCTGCCTGAATAGTTTCCAATTCCTGTGGGATTGGCTCCTGAAAACTGACAGGTGAGATCTTATTGTTGATTCCGCCTCATATTTTAATAGTAACTGGCAATTAAAAAAATTGGATTGAAAGTTGTCCCCTGTGGAATTACTCCATAACATTGGTTTGATTTTTACTTTCTCTTATCTAGTGTTAGAAACTGGACTGTATGAAGAAGAATGTGGCATTAGTATTGGATGAAAATGCATTAACAACCTGCAATATGCAGGTGGTACAACTTTTCTTGCTGAACGTGAAGAGGACTTGAAGCACTTACTGATGAAGACAAAAGACTACAGCCTTCAGTGTGAATTACACCTCAACATAAAGAAAACAAAAATCCTCACAACTGGACCAATAAATAATATCATGATAAATGGATAAAATATTGATGTTGTCAAGGATTTCATTTTACTTGGATCCACAATCAACACCATGGAAGCAGCAGTCAAGAAATCAAATGACTTATTGCACTGGGCGAATCTGCTTCAAAAGACCTCTTTAGAGTGTTAAAGAGCAAAGATGCCATTTTGAGGACTAAGGTGCACCTGACCCAAGCCATGGTATTTTCAATTATCTCATATGCATGTGAAAGCTAGACGATGAATAAGGAAGACAGAAGAATTGATGCATTTGAGTTATGACGTGGGAGAAGAATATTGAATATACCATGGAGTATTAGAGGAACGAACGGGTCTGTTTTGAAAGAAGTACAACCGGAATGCTCCTTAGAAATGAGAATGGGAAGACTTCTCATGTATTCTGGACATGTTGTAAGAAGGGACCAGTCCCTGGAAAAGAACATCACACTTGGTAAGGTAGAGGGTCAAAGGAAAGAGGAAGACCCTCAATGAGATGGATTGACATAGTGACTGCAACAATGGCCTCCAACATAGCAAGGATTGTGAGGATGATGCAGGACTGACTGGACAGTGTTTTGTTCTCTTGTATGTAGGGTCACTATGAGTTGGAACTGATTCGAGGGCACCTAACAACAATAACAAGTGTTTGAAAAGAGGATATTAGTGAAATTGTTTGCATATGGGACATAGATTTTTGTCTTACTCCATTATTAACTTTCTACTAAGCATATTCGAGAAAGACCTTGGAGTTATAGCATGTAGAATCATGTTGATTATTGCATCTCTGTGTTCTTATAATTGTTTATATTCAAGACTCATACCTTTTGTTCAAAGCTTGCGATCAAGCAATTAATATCTAACCCATGAAAGGATATATTTTTTAAGCCTAATCTTGCTTTTCCTGAAGGTTTTTGCAAAAGATTACTTTCCAGTTTCCTTAAAATAAACATTATATTTTCAAACTCCTTGGAGTAGGACTATCAGATTTAGAAAATAAAAATACAGAATGCCTAATTAACTTTTAACTTCAGGTACACAACAAATACATTTCTAAAAATAAGTATATTCCATGCAATATTTGGGAAATGTTTTTAGGTGCTGTCATGGATTGAATTATGTCCCTCCCAAAATGTGTGTATCAACTTGGTTAGGCCATGATTCCCAATATTCTGTGGTTGTCCTCCATTTTGTGATTGTAATTGTATGTTAAAGAGGATTAGGGTGGGATTGTAACACCCTTACCAGGTTACATCCCTGATCCAATGTAAAGGAAGTTTTGCTAGGTTGTGGCCTGCACCACCTTTTGTCTTACAAGAGATAAAAGGAAAGTGAAGCAAGCAGAGATTGGGGACCTCATACCGCCAAGAAAGCAGTGCCAGGAGAAGAGCATGTCCTTTGAACATGAGGTTCCTGCATTGAGATGCTCCCAAACCAAGGGAAGACTGATGACAAGGACCTTCTTCCAGAGCCGACAGAGAAATAAAGCCTTCCCCTGGAGCTTGTGCCCTGAATTCGGATTTGTAGCCTCCTGGACTATGAGAGAATAAACTAAGACTAAGGTGCACCTGACCCAAGCCATGGTATTTTCAATTGCATCATATGCATGTGAAAGCTGGACAATGAATAAGGAAGACCAAAGAACAGTTGACTCCTTTGAATTGTGGTGTTGGCGAAGAATATTGAATATACCATGGACTGCCAAAAGAACGAACAAATCTGTCTTGGAAGAACTGTGGCCAGAATGCTCCTTAGAGGCAGGGATGGCGAGACTGTGTCTTACATACTTTGGACATGTTGTCAGGAGGGATGAGTCCTTGGAGAAGGACATCATGCCTGGCAGAGAACAGGGTCAGCGGAAAAAAGGAAGACCCTCAACGAGGTGGATTGACACAGTGGCTGCAACTATGAGCTCAAGCATAACAACGATTGTGAGGGTGGTGCAGGACTGGGCAGTGTTTCATTCTGTTGTGCATAGAGTCGGTATGAGTTGGGACTGACTCGACAGCACCTAACAACAACAACAATACTCAAGGTCATATTTTGGCTCTCATGGACTTTTTCTGATTTTCTTCAGTTTCAGCTTGAACTTGCATAGGAGCAATTGATGGTCAGTTCCACAGTAGTCCCCTGGCCTTGTTCTGACTGATGATACTGAGCTCTTCCATCGTCTCTTTCCACAGATGTAGTCAATTTGATTTCTGTGTGTTCATCTGGCGAGGTCCATGTGTATAGTCACCATTTATGTTGGTGAAAGAATGTATTTGCAATGAAGAAGTCGCTGGTCTTGCAAAATTCTCTCATTCAATCTCAGTCATTGTTTCTATCTCCAAGGCCGTATTTTCCTACTGCTGATCCTTCTTCTTTGTTTCCAACTTTCCCATTAAAATCACCAGTAATTATCAATGCATCTTGATTACATGTTCAATTGATTTCAGACTGCAGCAGCTGATAAAAATCTTGTATTTCTTCATCTTTGGCCCTAGTGGTTGGTGCGTATATTTGAATAATTGTCGTATTAACTGGTCTTCCTTGTAGGTGTATGGATATTGTCATATCACTGGCAGCACTGTACTTCAAGATAGATCTTGAAATGTTCTTTTTGATGATGAATGCAACACCATTCCTCTTCAAGTTGTCATTCGCAGCATAGTAGGCTATATGATTGTCTGAATCAAAATGGCCAATACCAGTCCATTTCAGCTCACTAATGCCTATGATATCAATGTTTATGGGTTCCATTTCATTTTTGATGATTTCTAAATTTCCTAGGTTCATATTTCATACATTCCACGTTCCTATTATTAATGGATGCCCCACATGTCTGTCAGTTTGTCATACTCTGGGTGCTTGAATGTTGCTGTGATGCTGGAAGCTATGCCACCAGTATTTAGATACCAGCAGTGTCACCCATGGAGGAAAAGTTTTTCAGCTGATCTTCCAGACTAAGACAGACTAGGAAGAAGGATCAGGCAGTCTACTTCTGAAAAACATTAGCCAGTGAAAACCTTATGAATAGCAGGGGAACATTGTCTGATATAGTGCTGGAAGATGATATAGTGTTGGAAGATAGAAGGCACTCAAAAGATGACTGGGGAGGAGCTGCCTCCTCAAAGTAGAGTTGAGCTTAATGACGTGGACGGAGTAAAGCTTTCGGGACCTTCATTTGCTGATGTTGCAAGACTCAAAATGAGAAAAAACAGCTGCAAACATCCATTAATAATAGGAACCTGGAATGTATGAAGTACGAATCTAGGAAAATTAGAAATCATCAAAAATGAAATGGAATGCATAAACATTAGGAAATATTCCCTTTTATCTCAATAATACTTCTTACCTTAAAGCTTGTTTTCTCTGATATTCATTTACTTCTACCAGCTTTCTTCTGGTTAATGTTTTCACTATCTATCTCTTCTCTATCCCTTTACTTTCCATCTTTCTGTGTGTTTACGTCTTATTTATATACCAAGTAAGTGCTACAGAATAAATTAAAATAAATGAAGTCAAGAACTGAAGATCATTCAAAAGCAGTCGCTGCAATATATTGACATGGGACTGCCAGAAACTCAAGCCAAATTGAGAAGAGGACATAGAACAAGGGATGACATTGCTGATGTCAGATGAATCCTAGCTGAAAACAGACTACAAGAACGATGTTTACCTGTGTTTTATTGACTATGTAAAGGCATTTAACTGTGTGGATCATAACAAATCATGGATTACATTAAGAAGAATGGGAATTTCAGAACACTTAATTGTGCTCATGAGGAATCTGTACATAGACCAAGAGTCAGTCGTTCAAACAGAGCAAGGGGATACTGTGTGGCTTAAGGTCAGGAAAGGTGTGTTTCATGGTTGTGTCCTTTCACCACACTTATTCAATCTGTATGCAGAGCAAATAACTTGAGAAGCAGACTATATGAAGAAGAATGCACATCAAGATTGGAAGAAGACTCAATAACATCCTCCAATATCCAGGTGACACAAACTTGTTTGCTGAAAGTGAAGAGGATTTGAAGCACTAACTGATGATGATCAAAGGCTAAACAGTCTGCAGTATGGACTACAACTCAAAATAAAGAAAACAGAAACACAACTGGACAAATAAGCAACATGATGATAAACAGAGAAAAGATTGGAATTTTTAAGGATTTCAATTTACTTGGATTACCATGGAAGCAACAGTCGAGAAATCAAATGAGGTATTGCACTGGGCAAATCTGCTGTAAAAGACCTCTTTAAAGTTTTGAAAAGCAAAGATGTCACTTTCTAAAAGGTGTCTGACCCCTGCCAATGTGTTTTCAATTGCCTCATACGCATAAAGAAAGCTGGACAATGAATAAGGAAGACGGAAAAGGAATTGACGCCTTTGAATTATGGTATTCGTGACGAATATTGAATATATCATGGAGCACTGGTGATGCAGTAGTCAAGAGCTATGGCTGCCAACCAAAGGTTCAGCAGTTCAAATTCACCAGTCACTCCTTGGAAACCCTATGGGGGCAGTTCTACTCTGTCCTATAGCGTCTTTATGAGTTGGAATCAACTCTGGCAATTTTTTTTTTTTTTTAAATGGACTGCCAGAAGAATGAGCAAATCTGCCTTGGAAGAAATACAGCCAGAATGATCCTTAGAAGCAAATATGGGGAGACTTTGTCTCACATGCTGTCTTAGTTATCTAGTGCTGCTGTAAGAGAAATACCATAAGTTCGTGGCTTTAACAAAGATAAATTTGTTCTCTCACAGTTTTGGAGGATAGAAGCCCATTCAGGGTGCCAGCTGTAGGGAAGTCCTTTCTCTCTCTGTCACCTCTGGGGAAAGGTTCTTGCCATCAATCTTTCTCTGGTCAAATGACTTCTCAGCTCAGGGACCCCTGGCCCAAAGGACGTGTGCTCCTGGTTCTTCTTGTTTGGTTGTAATGATGTCCCCATGTCTCTCTGCTCACTACTCCCTTTTATATTTCAAAGGAGATTGACTTAAAACACAATCTAATCTTGTAAATTGAGTCCTGTCTCATTAACATCACTGCCACTAATCCCACCTCTTTAACATCATAAGGGTAGGATTTACAGCACATAGAAAAATCACATCAGATGAAAAATGGTGGACAATCACATAACACTAGGAATCATGGACTAGCCAAGCCGACACACACCTTTTTGGGGGGACACAATTTAATTCTTAACACATACTTTAGACATGTTATTAGGGGGGACCACTCCCTGGAGAGGACATCATGCTTGGTAAAGTAGAGGATTAGCTAAAGAGAGGAATGCCCTCAGTGAGGTGGATTGGCACAGTGGCTACAACAATAAACTCAATTGTAACAACAATTGTGAGGATGGTGCAGGACCTGTTAATGTTTCATTTTGTTGTACATAGGGTCATTATGAGTTGGAAATGACTCCTTGGCACCTAACAACAATAAACATGCGATATTCTGATTGGAAATTGCAAGATCGGGGAAGCAGGAGTCAGGACAACTCAAAGCAGAGGCCTTACAGTGATTGCTTGAAAACACTATTGTGGGCTATTTAGATTGGTTGGTTTAAATACGTGACTAAGGGGGCTTTTACCATGTTGTCACAAATAATTATTTTAAAACATTTCCCAAGTGTTGCTGAGGTTATTTCTGATACGTGTCTTGTGTCAAGACCATCCTTTAGGACAATTCTTTCCATATCTTTAGGTTAACCACAGAAAATAATGTTTCCTTTGTCACGTACTTAAGCCTGCCTAAGGGTTTAATGGTTGCAGGGGAAATGAACAAAAGTTAAGACAGAGCAAGCACTTAGACCTGGGCCAATCATTTTGATAGGACTCAAGCACCTCAATTTTAGGACTCTCACATGATTACAATAAATATTTTAAGAGATATTATGATGCATTGTGAATTGTTCTCAGGGTTGTACTTTAGTCATTGTTATGCTCTCTGAAATTAATAGAACAAGTTTATATGATCACCATCTGAAACAAAAACAGATGATGAGGTTAGTTAATCACTAAGGTCAAGGCAACCTGGCCTGAGGAGAGCAACCTTGTTTGGCACAGGATTTCAACCACCTAGGTAAGCTTGGTAAAATTCAGGGAATCTTTTATATCAGGAGATCTATATGGTTTCTTGGAACCATCAAGAAATTCTGAACCAGTTCTAATCTGGAAATCAGTTAGTTTAGCTTGCAGAGATATGGTTTTATTTTCTACGATCCCTTCCTTTTTAGTCAGCATTTGCTGAAGGAACAAACTACCACAAAATATTAGTGTCTTACAAAAAAAAATTTTATTTCTTGCTCATGTTACTTGAGGGCTTCAGCTGTGACTCAGCTCAGTCAGCTGTGACTCAGTTGGGCTTGACTGAACTTCACGTGTCTTCTCATTCATGGACCAAGGCTGAAGGAGTAGCTACAATCTCGGATGTTCTATTCTCATGGTGGAGGATAGGAACAAGGGTAAAAGAGGCAAAACATACAAAAGGCATTTTAAGCTTCTACTCAGATATGGCATATCTACTCACATTCTATTGGACAAAGCAAGGTATATAACCAAGCGTAAGATTATTGGAGTAGGGAATTATCCTTCACTAACAGGAAGCAATGGCAGAGGTAATAAATTTTTGTAAACAAATAATACATCAAGTAACATTTTCCTTCTTCCCTCCCTACTCTCTGTATTTTCAAGTGTATAGACTTATTTACCTCAGGAACTGAGAAAGTGGAAGACTAGATTAATATTCAGGATGGAAACCTATAGTATATGGCTGAAATAATAGCAAGTGGATTCTATGCTTAGATAATATGATAGCAGAGAACACTTCATTTCAGAGATACAAAGATTTTGACTCTCAAAGTGAAGGCAGCTCCACTGGATTGGTGTGATTACCTGATGTGCTGTGTTAAGACAGATTCAGAGGCTGAACATGGGTTAGCAATAGCGTTGTATCACAGAGACATGAATTTATCCACCTTCTTTTAGACTGTGGTATCTCAGGGCTTGTACTCATTTTTGTAATATAACGTGGCACTTAGTGCATAGAAGGTATTCGACAAATGACTACTGAATGTTTCAATTAATGAATAAACAAGTTAATAAAAGTTGATATTTCACATGGAGTCTGACATTCTTAGAGAAGTGTAATTTCTGTATTAAAATTATTTTTGTGTATCATAATGTAATAGATTGAGCCAAGCTCTACAGAGTGTATGAGAGCCACACACAATGTGACTAATGGTGAAATAAAATATTACTAGCATTAAGTAACAGTAAACATGGCTTCTCTAGACAATAATCAATCAAATAGAATACCCATGTTTGCTCTGGACTACCTGTATAATTTTTAGTCATGAAAACTCAGAATCTCTCTTTGATAATCATAACACATTTACTATATTACTTCTAATGGCTCATTCGTTCTTTAGCTCTTCATTAGACCTCAGGTATAGCAAGTATAAGGAGCCCTCATGGCACAGTGGTTAAAGTGCTAAACCAAAGTTCAGTAGTTCAAACTCACCAGTGGCTCCTCAGGAGAAACGTGTGGCAATCTGCTTCTGCAAAGATTTACACCTTTGGTAGCCCTATGGGGGCAGTTCTACTCTATCAAATAGGACTGCTATAAGTAGGAATTGACTCCATGCCAGTGAGTATATTGTTATTGTTAGGTGACATTGAGTCAGTTCCTACTCATAGAGATCCTATATACAATAGAATGAAACACTGCCCAGTCCAGTGCCATCCTCACAATTGTTCCTATGTTTGAATCAATTGTTGAAGTCATTATGTCATTCCATCTCATGGAGGATCTTCCTTTTTTCCCCTGATCATCTACATTAGCAAGCACGATGTCCTTCCCCAAGGACTCGTCTCTCCTGATAACATGTCCAAAGTAAGGGAGACAAAGTCTCTCCATCCTCATTTCCAAGGAGAACTCTGGCTGTACTTCTTCCAAGACAGACTTGCTCATTTTTCTGGAAGTTCATGGTATACTGGGGAAAAGGAAATGATCAGACTTTTCAGAGACTACTGGATACTAGACCTGAACTGACACTAACACCAGGAGACTCAAAACATCTCTGTGGCCCACCAGTCAGACTGGGGGCATATGAAGGTAAGATTATGAATGGACTCTTAGATCATGTCCATCTCACAGTAGGTCCATTGGGTCCCCAAACCCATCCTATAATGATTTCCCTAGTTCAGGAATGCATAGTTGGAATAGATTTACTCAGCATCTGGCATAACCCACACATTGTATCCTTGACCAATGCAGTAAGAGCCATTATGGTAGGAAAAGCCAACTGCTCCTACCTAGGAAAATAGTAAACCAAAAGCGAGGATGCCTGCCTGGATGGATTGCAGAGATTAGTGCTACCATCAAGGACTTGAAGGATGCAGGGGTAGTGATTCCCACCACATCCTCAGTTAACTTGCCTATTTGTCCTGTGGAAAAACTGATGGACTTTGAAGAATGACAATTGGTTATCATAAACTTAACCAGGTGGTGACTTTGACTGCAGCTTCTGTTCCAGACGTGATTTTATTGCTGGGGCAAATCAACGCATCTCCTGGTAACTGGTATGCTGTTATTCATCTGACCAATGGATTTTTCTTGATTCTGGTTTCAAAGTAACACCAGAATCAGTTTGCCTTCAGTTGAAAAGGCCTGCATTACACCTTCACTGTCATATCTCAGGGGTATATCAACTATCCAGCCCTGTGTCATAATTTAGCCCACAGGGACCTTAATCACTTTTCTCTTCCACTATATGTCATACTGGTCCACTACATTGATGACATTATGCTGATTGCACCTAGTAAAGAAGAAATATCAATGACTCTAGACTTATTGATAAGACATTTATGAGCAAAAAAACAACAAAAATTATTGCCGTTGAGTCTATTCCAAATCATAGCAACCCTATATGACAGGGTAGAACTGCCCCATAGGACTTTCAAGAAGCAGCTGGTGAATTTGAACTGCTGACATTTTGGTTAGCACCCGAGCTCTCAACCACTGCATCACCCGGGGTCCATTGGCGTGCTAGAGGGTGGGAAATTAATTGAATAAAAATTCAGACACCTTCCACTTCAGAGAAATTTCTAGGAGTCTAGTAGTGTTAGGCACGTCAAAATACTCCTTCTGAAGTGAAGAATAAGTTGTTACGTATGGCTCTCCCTACAACTTAAAAGGAGACATGATGTCTTATGAAGGAAATGTATCCTTCATTTGGGTGTGCTACTCTGGCTTATTTATCAAGCAACTGGAAAAGCTGCTGGTTTTGAGTGATGCCTAGAACAAGAGAAGGCTCTGCAACAGGCTTAGGCTGCTGTGCAAGTCTCTCTGTCTCTTGTGCCATATAACCTTGTTAATCTAATGGCATGTGAACTGTCAGTGGCAGAGCCCTGGTGCCGTAGTTGTTAAGAGCTCAGCTGTTAACCAAAAGGTTGGCAGTTCGGATTCACCAGCCACTCCTTGGAAACTCTGTGGGGCAGTACTCTGCCCTATACAGTTGTTATGAGTCAGAACCAACTCAATGGCACCTAACAACAACAACCATGCTCCCCATCATCCTGAACAGCTGGCTTACTAGAAGGATGTAAAGCCTTCTAAAGTTTAATTATGGTGCCAGCTAGGTGGCAATACCTTGCAGGGTTGAGGCAATGTCCTCCAGGAGGCTGTGTATGATCTAAATCAACACCCAGTAAATGGTGCCGTTTCTCCCATAGCCAGGATTCATGGGTCCAGAAATGAAGGGGTAGAAATGCAAGTGAAACCACTCACTATTACCTCTAGCGACTAACTTGTAAAATTTTTGCTTCTTGTCTCCATGATCTAATGCTCTGTTGGTCTAGAGGTCTTCATTCCAAAGGCAGGAATGCTCCCACCTGGAGACACAACACTGATTCCATTGAATTGGAAGTTAAGAATGTCTCCTTGCCTCTTTGGGATCCTCATGCTTCTGGATCAACAGGCAAAGAAGGGAGTTACCATATGGGCTGCTGTGATTGATCCTGATTATCAAGGGAAAATCAGATTGCTATTACATATGGAGGTAAAGAAGAGTATGTCTGGAATGCTTGGGATCCCTTAAGGCGTCTCTTAATACTACCATGTTCTTGAACATCAAGCAGTTAAAGCAAAAGAAAAAAATGATGAAGTGAAAAAGCTGAACAGATTTCAAAGGGTGGCTCGAGAAGACAAAGAAAAGTATTAGGATGGCATATGCAAAGAGATAGAAAACCAAAAAGGAAGAACACACTCAGTATTTCTCAAGCTGAAAAAACTGAAGAAAAAATTCAAGCCTCAGTTGCAATACTGAAGGATTTTACAGGGAAAATATTAAATGATGCAGGAAGCATCAAAAGAAGATAGAAGGAATACACAGAGTATACCAAAAAGAATTGGTCAATGTTCAACCATTTCAGGAGGTAACATACGATCAGGAATTGATGGTACTGAAGGAAGAAGTCCAAGGTGCACTGAAGGCATTGACAAAAAACAAAGCTCTAGGATTTGATGAAATGGCAATTGAGATATTTCAACAAATGGATACAGCACTGGGAGTACTCACTCGTCTATGCCAAGGTATGTGTCAGGTTTGTATCCTTTCACCATACCTATTCAGTCAGTATGCTGAGCAAATAACCCAAGAAGCTGGACTATATGGAGAAGAATGGGGCAACAGAATTGGAGGAACACTTGTTAACCACCTGCATTATGCAGATGACACAACCTTGCTTGTGGAAAGTGAAGAGGACTGGACGAACTTACTGATGAAGATCAAAGATCACAGCCTTCAGTACGGATTATACCACAACATAAAGAAAACAATCTTTGGAAGACAGCTACCTGGCCAACGAACTGGAAGAGATCCATATTTATGCCTATCCCACAAAAAGGTGATCCAACCAAATGAGGAAATTATTGAAAATATCAATAATATCAAATGCAAGCAAAATTTTACTGAAGATCATTCAAAAGCAGTGCAGTAGTATATTGACAGGGAACTGCCAGAAATTTAAGCCAGATTTAGAAGAGGATGTGGAACCAGAGATATCATTGCTGATGTCAGACGGATCCTGGATGAAAGCAGAGCATACCAGAAAGATGTTTACCTGTGTTTTCTTCACCATTCAAAGGCATTTGACTGTGGATAGTAACAAATTATGGATAATATTGCAGAGAACGGGAATTTCAGAACACTTAATTGTGCGCATGAGGAATCTGTACATGGATCAAGAGGCAGTTGTTCAAACAGAACAAGGGGATACTGTATGGTTTAAAGTCAGGAAAGGTATGTGTCAGGGTTGTATCCTTTCACCATACCTATTCAGTCAGTATGCTGAGCAAATAACCCGAGAAGCTGGACTATATGGAGAAGAATGGGGCAGCAGAATTGGAGGAACACTCATTAACCACCTGCATTATGCAGATGACACAACCTTGCTTGTGGAAAGTGAAGAGGACTTGACGAACTTACTGATGAAGATCAAAGATCACAGCCTTCAGTATGGATTACACCACAACATAAAGAAAACAAAAATCCTCACAACTGGACCAATAAGCAACATCATGATAAATGTATAAAAGATTGAAGTTGCCAAGGATTTCATTTTACTTGGTTTTACAATCAACGCCCATGGAAGCAGTAGTCAAGAAATCAAAGAACTAATTGCACTGGGCAAAATTGCTGCAAAAGACCTCTTTAAAGTGTTGAAAAGCAAGATGTCATCTTGAGGACTAAGGTGCACCTGACCCAAACCATGGTGTTTTCAATTGCCCCATATGCATGTGAAAGCTGGACAATGAAGAAAGGAAGATTGAACAAGAATTGATGCTTTTGAATTGTGGTGTTGGCGAAGAATTTTGAATATATCATGGACTGCCAAAAGAACCAACAAATCTGTCTTGGAAAAGTACAACCAGGATGCTCCTTAGAAGCAAGGGTGGTGAGAGTAGGTCTCACATACTTTGGACATGTTATCAGGAGGGATCAGTCACTGGAGAAGGATATCATGCTTGGAAAAATAGAGTCAGCAAAAAAGAGGAAGACCCTCAACGAGATGGATTGACAGTGGTTGCAGCAATGGGCTGAAGCATAGCAACAATTGTGAGGATGGCACAGGACTGGGCAGCATTTCCTTCTGCTGTGCATAGGGTTGCTAGGAGTCGAAACTGACTCTACAACACTTGACAACACAACAACATTATGTATATGTATATGCGTATGTGTATGTATATGTGTGTGTATATATATATATATATATTTATAATCACAGAGAACCAGCTTCTCTAAAATCCTAGCCAAAAATAATTGGTATTTCTTTTATTGAATATGTGATGAAAATGTTCCGTAATGGTAGGCAGGACCCATCTAGTTCCTCCAATCTAATGGCAAGGAAGGAGTTGTTCATAGAGGCAATTGGAGACACATTTCAGTTAATCCTCCGATTCCTGACTTTCCTCTTCCTCTGCTAATCCAGGTGAATAGATACCAATTATTGTACCTTGGTTGGCCACTGGAAAGATTTTAAGACCCCAGGCACCACACAATAAAATAGAATCTAGAACAGAAATGCTAAAAAAAATTGACTGGGATGTCCCATGACCCTAAATCTCAGAACCAGGAAAACAAACCCTGGTTGAATGAAGTGTTTGAAGAATGGCTTGGTTTTCAAAGTTTACTCAGACATTTGAAATGTAAATTGACTATACTTTATGATATTTTAGTATCCTGAAGTATGATAACAATTTTTTTTTCTGTTGATATGCCTGTTTAAGCTACACAGCAAATATAAGTATGTAAATTTATAAACTGCCTCCAATAATTCAGTGAGGAATGATTGGATGCCTAGTATGCCCAGAAACCATGCTAGCCACTGTTGCAAGAGTGAGTAAGGTACAGTTAAGGGTCTACCAAAGAATCTAATGATTACAATTCTTTATACAAGATGATTCTTTCAGTGTACAAAATTTTTTGAGTAAAATGCATTAGTATCCATAATATCAGTGTTGAAATGATTTAAAAAAAGTGGAAATAAAATGAACTTAATTTTTTTAAGTGTTTTAGGCTTAAAAAATCTTTCACATTTTAATGTTTAATGTGAATTAAGGCAAGTTAATTTTCTCTTTTAAACAGATATAACATTTAATTTTTTATTTTTAAAATTATATGTAGTCACATCACCCTGCGAGATAAACACAATTTGACCATTGCCCTTGATTCCTGAGAGAAAACACTTGAAATCTCTTGAGTACTTGAGATGACTCACAAGGAAAAGGAAGAATTAACTGGTTAAAAGTAAGAAGCAGCCATTATCTTGGGAACATTTTATCACCCGGACATGCTGGCCCCGTGTTTATTTTCAGTGTTTTGGGATATGACAACAGATCTACCCAAATCCAAAAAGTCAAGATAGAGGGTTTTTTTGTGTGTGTGTGCTTTAGATGAAAATTTGCTGCTTAACCTGGTTTCTCACGCAAAAATTTATATGCACATAGTTATGTGACCCCTTGGTGGCATAGTGGTTAAGTGCTACGGCTGTTAACCAGAGGGTCGGCAGTTCAAATCTGCCAGGCGCTCCTGGGAAACTCAATGGGGCAGTTCTACTCTGTCCTGTAGGGTTGCTATGAGTTGGAATTGACTCGATGGCACTGGGCCTGGGATGTGACCCTAGTTGTTTTTGTTATTATTGTTAGGTGTCATCAAGTCAGTTCTGATTCATAGTGACCCTATATACCACAGAACGAAACACTGCCTGGTCCTGTGCCATCCTCACAATCATTGTTATGCTTGAGACCATTGTTGCAGCCACTGTGTCAATCCACCTCATTGAGGGTCTTCCTCTTTTCTGCTGACCCTGTACTTTACCTTCTCCAAGGACTGATCCCTCCTGACAACATGTCCAAAGTATGTAAGACATAGCCTCACCATCCTTTCTTCTAGAGAGTATTCTTGTTGTACATCTTTCAAGAGAGATATGTTCATTCTTTTGGCAGTCCATGGTATATTCAGTGCTCTTCGCCAACACCATAATGCAAAGGCGTCAATTCTTTGGTCTTCCTTATACATTGTCCAGCTTTAAAGTGCATATGATGTGACTGAAAATATCATGGCTTGGATCAGGCACACCTTAGTCTTCAAGGTGACAACTTTGCTTTTCAGCACATAGTTGCCATCCCTATACTGTGATAGCACACTCCTCCTTTCCACCCTGGATTCCCCATGTCCATTCAACCAGCTCCTATCCCTTTCTGCCTTCTCATCTCGCCTCCGGACAGGAGCTGCCCATTTAGTCCCTTGTAACTACTTGAACTACGAAGCACACTCTTCATGAGTATCATTCTATGCCTTATAGTCCAGTCTATTCTTTGTCTTAAGAGTTGGCTTTGGAAATGGTTTTAGTTTTGGGCTAACAGCGAGTCCGGGGGCATGTCTTCTGGGGTTCCTCCAGCCTTAGACCATTAAGTCTGGTCTTTTTATGAGAATTTGAGATCTACAGCCCACTTTTGTCCTGCTCTGTCAAGGACTCTCTGTTGTGTTCCCTGTCAGGACAGTTATTGGTGGTAACCAGGCACCATTTAGTTCTTCTGGCCTCAGGCTGAAGGAGTCTCTTGTTTATGTGGCCCCTTTTGTCTCCTGGGCTAATGTCTTCCTTGAGTCTTTGGAGTTCCTCATTCTCCTTTGCTCTGGGTGGGTTGAGACCAATTGATACATGTTAGATGGCCACTCACTAGCTTTTAAAACCCCAGATATCACTCATCAAAGTGGGAAGCAGGACGTTTTCTTCTGTTATGTCAATTGACCTAGATGTCCCCTGAAACCATGATCCCTAGACCCCTGCCTCTGCTACACTGTCTCTGATAATGTTTGGTTATGTTCAGGAAAATTCTAGCTTTTGGTTTAGTGCAGTGACGCTGACTTCCCTTGCATTGTGTGTTGTCCTTCCCTTCACCTAAGATAGTTCTTATCTACTATCTACTTAGTGAACTCCCCTCTCCCTCCTCCCCCACCCTCATAACCATCAAAGAATGTTTTCTTTTATGTTTAAAACTTTTCTTGGATTCTCCTAATAGTGGTCTCATACAATGTTTGTACTTTTACAACTAATTTCACTCTGCAGAATGCCTTCCAGATTCATCCATGTTATGAGATATTTCAAGGATTCTTCACTGTTCTTTATTGTTGGGTAGTATTCCATTGTGTGACTATACCATAATCTGCTTGTCCATTCGTCCATTGATGGACACCTAGGTTGTTTCCATCTTTTTGCTATTGTGAACAGTGCTGCAATGAACGTGGGTGTGCATATACCTATTAGTGTGATGGTTCTTATTTCTCTAGGACATATTCCAAGGAGTACGATTGCTGGATCATATGGTAGTTCTATTTCAAGCTTTTTAAGGAAGTGCCAGATCGATTTCCATAGTTGTTGTACCATTTCCCATTCCCACAAGCAGTATATAAGTGTTCCAGTCTCTCCACAACCTCTGCAACATTTATTATTTTGTGTTTTTTGGATTAATGCTATCCTTGTTGGGGTGAGATGGTACCTCATTGTAGTTTTGATTTGCATTTCTCTAATAGCTAATGGTCATGAGCCTTTCCTCATGTATCTGGTAGCCAACAGAATGTCTTCTTTTGTGAAGTGCCTGTTCATATCCTTTGCTCATTTTTTAATTGGGTTATTTTTCTTTTTGTGGTTGAAGTTTTGTAGTATCTTATAATTTTAGAGATTAGACTCTGATCGGATATGTCATAGCCAAAATTTTTTCACAGTCTTTTCTTTTTTAATAATTTTTATTGTGCTTTAAGTGGAAGTTTACGAGTCAAGTCAGTCTCTCACATATAAACTTATATACACCTTACTATATACTCCCACGTACTCTCTCCCTAATGAGTCAGCCCGCTCCCTCATTCCAGTCAGTTCTTTCGTGACTGTTTTGCCAGTTTCTAACCCCTCCTACCCTCCCATCTCCCCTCTAGACAGGAGATGCCAACATAGTCTCAAGTGTCCACCTGATATAAGTAGCTCACTCCTCATCAGCATCTCTCTCCAACCCATTCTCTAATCCAATCCATGTCTGATGAGTTGTCTTCTGGAATGGTTCCTGTCCTGGGCCAACAGAAGGTTTGGAGACCATGACTGCCAGGATTCTTCTAGTCTCAGTCAGACCATTAAGTCTGGTATTTTTATGAGAATTTGGGGTCTGCATCCCACTGTTCTCCTGCTCCCTCAGGGGTTCTCTGTTGTGCTCCCTGTCAGGGCAGTCATCAGTTGTGAGTGGGCACCATCTAGTTCTTCTGGTCTCAGAATGATGTAAGTCTCTAGTTCATGTGGCCCTTTCTGTCTCTTGGGCTCATAATTATCTTGTGACCTTGGTGTTCTTCATTCTCCTTTGATCCAGGTGGGATGAGACCAATTGATGCATCTTAGATGGCCGCTTGTTAGCATTTAAGACCCCAGACGCCACATTTCAAAGTGGGATGCAGAATGTTTTCCTCATAGAATTTATTTTGCCAATTGACTTAGAAGTCCCCTGAAGCCATAGTCCCCAAACTCCCATCCTTGCTCCACTGACCTTTGAAGCATTCAGTTTATTCAGGAAACTTCTTTGTTTTTGGTGCTGTCCAGTTGAGCTGACCTTACCTGTATTGAGTATTGTCCTTCCCTTCACCTAAAGTAATTCTTATGTTCTATCTGATCAGTAACTAACCCTTTCCCACCCTCCCTCCCTCCCCCCTCTCGTAACCACAAAAGAATGTGTTCTTCTCAGTTTAAACTACTTCTCGAGATCTTATAGTAGTGGTCTTCTACAATATTTGTCCTTTTGCATCTGACTAATTTCATTCAGCATAATGCCTTCCGGGATCCTCCATGTTATGAAATGTTTCACAGATTCGTCACTGTTCTTTATCGATGCGTAGTATTCCATTGTGTGAATATACCATGATTTATTTATCTATTCATCCGTTGATGCACACCTTGGTTGCTTCCAGCTTTTTGCTATTGTAAACAGTGCTGCAATAAACATGGGTGTGCATATATCTTTTCTTGTAAAGGTTCTTATTTCTCTAGGATATATTCCGAGGAGTGGGATTTCTGGGTTGTGTGTAGTTCTATTTCTAACTTTTTAAGGAAAAGCTAGATAGATTTCCAAAGTGGTTGTACCATTTTACATTCCCACCAGCAGTGTATAAGAATTCCAATCTCTCCGCAGCCTCTCCAACTTTTATTATTTTGTGTTTTTTGGATTAATGCCAGCCTTGTTGGAGTGAGATGGAATCTCATCCTACTTTTAATTTGCATTTCTCTAATGGCTAATTATTGAGAGCATTTTCTCATGTATCTGTTAGCTGTCTGAATATCTTCTTTAGTGAAGTGCGTGTTCATTTCCTTTGCCCAATTTTTAATTGGATTGTTTTTCTTTTTCTCGTTGAGTTTTAACAGAATCATATAGATTTTAGAGATCAGGCGCTGGTCAGAGATGTCATAGCTGAAAATTTTTTCCCAATCTGTAGGTGGTCTTTTTACTCTTTTGGTGAAGTCTTTAGATGAGCATAGGTATTGGATTTTTAGGAGCTCCCAGTTATCTGGTTTCTCTTTGTCATTTTTAGTAATGTTTTGTATTCTGTTTATGCCTTGTATTAGGGCTCCTAACGTTGTCCCTATTTTTTCTTCCATGATCTTTATTGTTTTAGTCTTTATGTTTAGGTCTTTGATCCACTTGGAGTTAGTTTTTGTGCTTGGCGTGAGGTATGGGTCCTGTTTCATTTTTTTGCAAATGGATATCCAGTTATGCCAGCACCATTTGTTAAAAAGACTATCTTTTCCCAATTAACTGACACTGGGCCTTTGTCAAATATCAGCTGCTCATATGTGGATGGATTTATATCTGGGTTCTCAATTCTGTTCCATTGGTCTATGTGCCTGTTGTTGTACCAGTACCAGGCTGTTTTGACTACTGTGGCTGTATAATAGGTTCTGAAATCAGGTAGAGTGAGGCCTCCCACTTTCTTCTTCTTTTTCAGTAATGCTTTATTTATCCAGGGCTTCTTTCCCTTCCATATGAAGTTGGTGATTTGTTTCTCCATCACATTAAAAAATGTCATTGGAATTTGGATCGGAAGTGCATTGTATGTATAGATGGCTTTTGGTAGAATAGACATTTTTACTATGTTAAGTCTTCCTATCCATGAGCAAGGTATGTTTTTCCGCTTATGTAGGTCCCTTTTAGTTTCTTGCAGTAGTACTTTGTAGTTTTCTTTGTATAGGTCTTTTACATCTTTGGTAAGATTTATTCCTAAGTATTTTATCTTCTTGGGGGCTACTTTTTCAGTCTTTAGGTTGTCTTTTTACTCTTTTGATGAAGTATTTTGATGAGCATGAGTGTTTGATTTTTAGGAGCTTCCAGTTACCTAGTTTCTCTTCTGGTGTTTGTGCATTGTTAGTTGTGTTTTGTATTCTGTTTATGCCATGTGTTAGGTCTCCTAGAGTTGCCCTTATTTTTTCTTCTATAATCAAGATAGAGTTAAAAAAAAAAAAAAAACTGATTTTTTTTTCTAGATAGAATGTATAAATTGGCCAAGGTTAGATCATTGATACACACATTTTGTAATTCTTTGTGGACCCGTATTTAAGGAAACTAAAGATCTAGGTGAGAGTTTTTCTGTGGTTTTATTTTTACCGGTTAGTGAAGTCTTATCATTAGAAGATTTTCTAAGGCAAAGTATGTTCGGAACCTCCATAGCTGTAGTCATTGCGTTATTTCGAAGCATCGCTAACATCCCTGCAGCCAGTTGCTTACATGTGAAAGTCAGATGGACTTAAGGTTAAACCCACTGAGATTAGTTTGTTTTCATATCCTGCCATTTTGGTTGAAATAATTTTTTTTTTTCACTAAACATTAAAGGAAGCCTCAAAAACTCTTATCATTAATAACATTAATAATTTTAAAATTAAAAATTTGAAATCATGCCACAGGGTTAAAATTATAGTGTATATTACATTTGTACATGTAATGAATTAAATTTTTAAACATGTTTTATTTTAACTCAAATAAAATGACAAACTGCATAAAATCAAATAATATCAAATACTAAATTTAATCCCCTAGTTACTCCTGTTATACTTTGATTTTCTATCATGAAAAGCCCCATTTCTCAGAAACATTGAATTCTTCTTTATACTTTGGATAGGTTTGGAGAGTATTGTCTTCTGCAACTGACAACTACTATGCTTCTAACTTCTTATCTTTTTTGAAAAAAATCAGCAGTTTCATTCAGTAAATATGTGTTCAACATTTAAGCTACTAGATTCCAAGTAGTGTACTAATTACAGAGAAATACACTGTCCTTAAACTACATATAGTCTAGTAAGGAAGCTGGACAAGTAAACTATTAATTATAGCACAGTTAAATAAGTGATAGTAAGGAGTAAGCTCAGTCCCTGGGTGGCACAAACCATTAAGCACTCGGCTACTAACTGTAAGATTGGCAGTTCAAATTCACCCAGAAGTACTTCAGAAAAAAAGCCTAGTTATTTACTTCCAAAAGGTCATAGGCATTGAAGACCCTATTCACAGTTGTACTCTGATATACACGAGGTTGCCATGAGTCGGAATCCACTCCATGTAAACTGGAAAAAACTAGAAAGAGCAAGTGCAGGGTTTGATGGGAGCAGCGGGAGGAACATCCAAATTTGACTTGCAAGAGTCAGGGAAGGCTGCCCAAAAGAAGTGCCATTTTTTTTTAATTGAGAGAAAAATGGAGAACTAACCAGGGTAAGCTAGTTTGGAGATACTTATGGCGGTGGTGGCACAGGGGAGGGGCAAGGGAGAATTTCCTCAGCTGAAGACAAAGTACATGCAGAGACATGAAGAGGAGAAAATTGGCGGATTCAAGGATTCCACAAACCCTTGG
Organism: Loxodonta africana; assembly: GCF_030014295.1. NCBI lineage: Eukaryota > Metazoa > Chordata > Mammalia > Proboscidea > Elephantidae > Loxodonta > Loxodonta africana. The sequence continues at coordinate 85,576,692 of NC_087346.1, forward strand.
CCTTTCATTTTTTCATTCCTTTGTCTAACTTCCAACATTGTCAGCGGCTCCATTTATTTGGAATGTCCACATTCTACCATTAAGCATGTGATTGGTAACAGAGAGAAGTCAGGATCTTTAAAATAATAATCTAAAGATCAGAGATATTTATATTTTCTTTAGCTGTCACCTGTTTTTGCTTTTCAAGACTGTGAAAGAGTTAAAAGAGCAAAATATTTTTAATAGAAGGTGTTTTCTAATTGACTTTTTAGGACACCACCGAATACAACAGAGCCTTTTTTGGCAGGTCTGAGTAAAATGAGCAAGGTGTTGGGATCCAGGGTCCTCACAGCTTCCTGTTTCTTCCCTGTCCTTTCCTTCTCTCCTCTTGCTCCTCTAAGAAGTTTGTTCTTTTCAAGGTCAACCCCACCCATGTTATCATTAATCGGTGAGTGAGTTAAGGACTTTCCCTTCCCAATCTCTCTCTTGTTTTGCTCCAGACCCCTTCTCCCTCCCCTTATTCTTCATTTCCTCTCCCTCCCTTTCCCCAAACCCCTGGTGGCTGTAGGCAGACTTAGGAATTTGATTATGAGCAAAGGAAGGAAAGATAACAGCAGAGGCTTCCCATGTCTATGTATGAACAAGCATGACTGTATGGCTACGTGCATCTGTAGGTACGTGTCTATATTTATGCTACTCTATTGCATCTGCTAAGCCAAGCCCCACAATTTAATCTCCACCTCCTTTCCTGGCATTCAGCATAAATACTCACAAGAAACATTCCAAATGCACAAGTGGTTCTCATCTTTTCTGCAGCTAAAAACCTGTGTGGGGATTTGAAGAGGACTGACAAAAGCAGCCAGTTTCTTTCACAGGATCATCTGGCCAGGTTGTATCTTTTTTTTTTTTTTTATATTATTAGTAGAATTAATACTCAGGTTTTAGATATAGAAAATATGGAATATAAATTATACATCACAAAGCTGTTAAAAAGAAAATATACAGAAAATAGATTTCATATTGATATTTTGGTTAACTAACAATATAAAGCATTTAAAGTCTTTTTTAATCATTTCTCTGTGACTTAAAATAGTAGCTTCCCTTTACATAGGGCTTTGCTGTTTCAGGAGCTTTAACATAAAATTGCAATATTGTGGTTACCCTGTAAGTCCTGCACACCGGATTATCCACAGAGCAGTATAGGTAGAAACAGGTAGAGCGGAGCCTGACTTCTAGTCTTGTGTTCATTCCTGTGCAATGCATTGGAAGTGGTCTATTAGCACAGTGGTTCTTGTAAATATGGCTGTTACTTTAAAGACCCTTCAGATAAATGCAGAAGTTCAAAGTCCTTGACAGCTAATTGACAGATAGGTCATTGAGAGAGTATTGCCTAATTTACCTAGGAACCTTTAGTAGAAACTAGAGAGTGCAAAGAGACTTGATGTAAAAATTAAATTTAACAAATATTTCTGAGCACCTACTTTGTGACAGAGACGGTGCTGAGAGTTGGGGTAGCATGATGCACAAAAGGATAGTTTCTGGTCTCTCATTTTTACCCATATGTAGGTTCTTGTTTTGCGCCATGATCTTTCCACTGACGTGTTTCCAAACGCAAACACAAATCCAGCTTGAAAATAAGGAGTTCTCTTTGCACATACTGGAAATGTTTAAAATGGTTGAATGTGAAAGAAAAAGAGGGGTGGTTTGTGTAAATACAGCACATGAGGTGCAAGAGAAAGCAGACTACAAGTTATAGTGGCAGAAATATGTGATGGAAATATGTGTAGCATGAAAGGAAATTAATTCAGAAATTTATGTCGTATAAAATAATTATTAATGTGTGAATATCAGCAAAATTCATTTGATTCAAGCTAGTATACATCTGGGGAAAAGGAAAATTTTGCCTACATAATAATTGCCAACAAATTATACCAGCTGATGTGAAGACAAATAATTAACTAATATTTACAGAATATTTCCCCAGGGGGGAAATGTGCAAATAAGTGGGCAGTTCATTTTTTCTCTCCAACATCTATAATCCAGTCACCTTCCAGTTTATTCTGATTCGTGGCAATCCCATCTACGTCAGAGTAGAACTATGCTCCAAAGGATTTTCAGTGACTGATTTTTTAGAAGTAGATATCACCAGGCCTTTCTTCTGAGGCACCTCTGGGTGGACTTGAACCTCCAACCTTTTGGTTAGCAGTCGAGTGCATTAACCACTGCACACGCACAGGCTCCTCAGCATCTATAGAGTCCACTTAGAAATTAAGATATTAACACTTTTTAGAATGCTTGTCTGAGAAAACATAGCTTTAAATGCAAAGTTGGCCCTGAAATACAGGTCTGTGAAAAACAAAGCTGAGGTTTTAAATCCAAAATGAAGCTTTACTGCTTTCATTTGTCTGTGCCTTCTGTGTCTGATCAGAAAACACTGAAACAGCAGCACCTTTGGATAGAAGTGGAATTCTAAGAGGGCAGGAGTAAGTAAGCGCCATGCATCTCTGCCCTCGTGGTTTGCCAGCACTTATCACAGTGCCTAGGAACAAGTTAGGCACTCTTTCAGAGAGTATTTGCTGGATGAAAGGCAAGTTGGTGGATGGAGGAGGGGAGGATGGAGATGACGAGGAGAGGAGAGGAGAGAGGAAAGAAATACTTGAGGAAGGGAGAGGAAGGAGAGAAGATCTTTCTGCATTTAATCAATAAATCACAGGTTTAAAAATTTTTCGTTGGTGTCTCTGGACAACACTGATCTATATACTCAGGAAATGAAATTGATACTTACTGTCAAACTGAAATGCATCTTTTGAGGAAGAAGAGAGCAGCTAGAGGAAGATGAGAGGATGAATCCATACATTGTGATTTGAGACACTACTAAAAGGAATTAATGAGAAAAGAGATTTTATTATATGATGCCTAGTTTCCTCCAAGACCAAACATTAGCTGTGAGCGGCAACTAGAATTCAGCCAACAAATTAATGATAAGCTACTCCAAGTTGACTACAAGCCAATTCTTACAAACTTGGCTGAACACCAAGAAAGTAGTTCACATTCCTGAATAGAAGGCATTTTTCTGCTATTGAGAGATCTAGTTTGTGAGAGCAAGAAGGGTTGTGGAACAAGCTGATATACTGTTGAGATTGGTCTCTATTCTGGGAATTGGAATCGCATCACTTTGGTGAGATTACATCTGAGGCACCTGAGAGGGAGATATCTGAAAGAATAGAGATTGCCCTGAGGGACTGAGTTTTTTTTCCATTTAAGAACATTCATGGCAAGAACATTCATGACTAGTCTTGTTTCGTGGTTTCCAAAGCATATGTTAAGCCATTCTTTCCTTAAAAACACTTTCATGATGCCTCTCTTCTGTTGTGAAATCTGGGGCCAAGACAAAATGAATGTCATGCTGGTTTGCCCCAGAGAACATTAGAGGCAAACAAGTCAGAGCAAAAGTCACATTAGGTATGTCCAGATTTCACACTGTCCAGTAAGAAAGTAAGTGAGATTACTGACTTTGAGTTTTTTCAGATCACCCTTTGGAATTTTTTCCAACACATATTTTCCCTGCTTTGAATCAAAATGTTACATGTGATGTATATTGTTATTGTTAACTGCAGACTTAATGCTCTATTAGCTGTATTGTTATATAGTTGAATGAGATTGACATAATAATAATATAAGCTCATATTTATTAAACATTTACATTTTGGCTAGGTTTGTTCTCTCATCTAATTCATAATAACTATTTCAGGGAAGAATTATTATTACTATTATTATCATCATATTTTACAGATGGAGCCCTGATGGTGAAGTAGTTATATGTTTAGCTGCTAACCAAAAGATTGACAGTTTGAATCCCCCAGCCTCTCCTTGGAAACCCTATGGGGCAATTCTACTCTCTCCTACAGGGTCACTATGAGTTTTTTTTTTCTTTCTTTCTTTTTACAGATAAAAAAATGGAGCTTAAGTAATTTGCCAAGGTTTAAAAAAGAAAAAAAAAAAAAAAGCAACAAAAACTCTTGCTGTAGAGCTGATTCCGACTCATAGCGACCCTACAGGACAGATTAGAACAACCCCATAGAGTTTTCAAGGAATTCCAGCTGGATTCAAATTGCCGGCCTTTTGGCTGGCAGACATACCTCTTAATCACTACGCCACCAAGTTTTCCTTGCCAAGGTTACACGGCTTCAAGTAGCAGACTTAGGGTTTAAAATCGGGTGGTCTACTCTAGAGCCCAAGCTTTTAATAACTATACTCTGGTTCTGTGTACATTAATCATTTGAACTAATACGAAAGTGAAACTTTTTGAACATGTGTTTCTTGTTATAGGAACACCTTTAAATATTTAGTTAATGGCACTAATCATGCAAAAAATTTGACACATTTGATTATATGAACACTTAAATTTCTATATATCATTTAAAAAGTTAAAATAAATATCAATATAAGAGGAAAAACTACTGATATTGTCAACATATAAATCAATGGTAAATTATTATTTATAAATCAATTAGAAATAGGTGACAATACAGGTGGGCAAAATGGTCAAAATGATTAAAATAACTGATACATTTATGAAATGTGAAAACATACGAAAAGATACAAAACACTACAATACAGATAAAAAAAAGAATTATCATCTCAGATTACAAAAAAATAAACACCCAGTATTGGTGAAGATTTGAGAAAATAGATAATTTTATACATTGTGCAAATTGTTACAACCTTTTAGCGATTTGCTAAAAATAAAATCATCAATATTTTTCATACACCTACCTTTTAACTCAACAATTTAATTGACCCTGCAGGATAAGTGTACAAAGACATCTGCTCCAAGATGTTCATTGCATTGCTGTTTTATATTTGTAAAAACTGGAAACAAAAGAGGTTTCGATCAATAATGGATTGTATCATCTGCGGTACAGTCGGCATTCTATATCCGCAGGCTCCACGTTTGTGGATTCAACGCACCATGGATCAAAAATATTTAAAAAAACAAAGAAAGTTCCAAAAAACTCTTGAATTTGTCCCATGCCCAGCACTATGCTAAATCCACATGAATTAAATGATGTCTATTTTTAGGCATACTCTGGAAACCCTGATGGTGCAGTGGTTAAGAGCTACGGCTGCTAACCAAAAGACTGACAGTTCAAATCCACCAGGTGCTCCTCGGATCCTCTATGGGGCAGTTCTACTCTTCTCTATACGGTCGCTATGAGTCGGAATCCACCCCACAGCAGCGGGTTTTCTTTGGTGGGCATACCCCTCTGTAGCCTCCCACCACTACACAAATCCTTAGTCTCTCTCCAGCATTCCTTGTCTGAACATTGTTTGTCTTAAGTCTTGTCATTATCCCCTAAACAATATGGTATAGCAACTATTTACATAGCATTTACATTGTATTAGGTGCAATGAGTAATCTCGAGATGATTATATGGGAGGATGTGCATAGGTTATATGCAAATACTATGCCATTTTATATAAAGAACTTGAGCATCTTCAGATTTTGGTATCCACAGAGAGTCATGGAGGAACAACTGTACATTCATAATATGGACTGCAATGTGTCATCTATAACAATAAAAACAATATCTGTATATCGAAAACAAATTATGCACACATTACATAGTTTGATGAAACTTAGATAATAGAAGGAATGCAAAGTATAACATAATTAAGTTCTGATGCACCTATGTGTAGATTTCATGTGTATTTAAATACTTGGAAGTATAAGTACATACTATCAACAGTTAGTTATTATCTCTTAAGAATAAAGAGTATGATTTCATTTTCTCTGTACCATTTAATTTTTTCAACAATTATGCTATCAGATCTAAAATAATTACAGTTATGTTTGTATTTACAGGTATATGTCTACATATATGTATAAATGTGTGCTTGTTTAGTCTTTTTTGCATAAGATAGGTGTGGTTTCTGTTCTCATGGAACTGGGTACAGAACAAAAATAACCTGAGTTGATAATGGTGTCTGCTTTTTCCTAGAATTTTGTGACATGTAAATAAGATTATATAGTAAAACTTTTGATCCCTGACAAAAAGTGTCTGATAAATAACATCCATTTTCCTTCTTCCTGTGGTTGTAGAAAGAGGAAATATGCACTTTTTGCCAGGAAGGTCAGTTGCAAGTTTTTTTTTTTTTTTAATAGCCAACCAGCAGTTTGAACTAGGTTCTGAACTAGATCATGACCATAAAAATGAAAAAGAGGGGAAAATATCAAAAATGGAATTAATGGCATTTTAAATGGTACCAGGTTTTGGTGAGAAAGAGTTAGGAGACAACATCTGTAGGCTTTCTTCTCTAGTGTGCAACCTATGAATGTAGTAAGGAAAGCACAGCCAGAGGTCTTTGGTATAAGTAAATGGTCAAATTATTTGGTTTGTAAGACCCTTATCTTTCTAAAATTCTACCATCAGATATTTCTTGCTTTGAATTTATCCATTTGTTACACTGTCTACTAATTTTATTTGCCTTTTACAATGCATCTATCATGGATTGTGACTCTCTGTATTAAAAGAAATACAGTGGGTAGCTTAAAGAATCATTTTCTCTGAGAGTCCCCTGTTATAATACAAACTCACTAGAAAAGAAAATAAAGCCACAACAGTCACTAATGTATAAATATAAGACAATTTACTGGACAACTTTTTGAAAAAGATAAACTAGACGGAGATATAAAACTAGAGGGAGATATTAAATAGCTAGTGTCAAGGAAGGGCAAGATTTGTTTAGGCATTATATCACAAACTCAAAATAAGGCAAGTGTGGGCAGTTGAAAAAAGGCACCAAAGGCAGTAGAAAGCCAGTGAAGAAAAGCTTGCTGAACTAAAACTTCTATGACTAGCTGAATATTAAGTGGATTTTCCTGGGATCAGGAGATGAATAATCAAATTATAACCTTGCTAGACCTTGCTATTTTCAGGTAAGTTACTCAGTTGGAATGTCCACTACTTTATTGATCAAGTGAGAAGAAAAGTAAAGGTATGTTAGAGGTCACAGTCAGAAACTTCTGTGCTCTCAAAAATCTGTATCTTAGATATACCCATGAAAATGTCACTAATTTCATCTGTTTTACAATACATTCACCAATCATTTGAATTATTTTCATGAAATGGAACACATTTAGGGATCTAAGAAGCCCTGACTTTAAGCTCTGACAATAACTATCAAATGTGATCAACAATCTTTATTGTTATTTAATGTTTGTATAATTGAACTCTGGCAAATATTGTTATATTTCTGGACTTCTAAGTCTTTTTATATGCCCCATCAATTTTCATAGCGAAATTACAGGTTCTGTTGTTTTCATTTATTGTAGAACTTATTTATATCATACATTTTTACTTAGTTAAGCATTTTATTTTATAATGTCTCTTCCTTATTATTTTATATATTAGAACTATCTTCCTGGTAGCGTTAGACACTCTTCAAGCACAAAGACCATACCATATGCTTCTTTAATAAGCTTTTACTCCATATACCCAGCAACTGGGATGAGCTAGTATGTAGGAGGACCTCAATATATGTAATTATTATTGGCGTTAAAATATTTGAAAATCTATATAAAGCAGAAAATTTAACTTTGTTCTTGCAGTTACCACTCTGTGATGGATTCTTCCAAATCTGAGTATGCTGAAAAACTTTGCAATGTCCGTGGACTTATAATATACAAAGATTTTGCTAAAAATTGGGATAATGTGGAGGCATTCCAGGCAAGGCCAGATGATCTCCTTATTGCCACCTATCCCAAATCTGGTAAGTATCCTTGATATGTCAGCATTGTTCCTTTTTCAACTAGAAATGATAAAGTCAGTTTGAATGGTAAATATCATGGAGTTCATTTCTTACACATTCATCTTCCAGCTAATTGCCCAAATTAAATGAAGAATAACTTTGATATAGACATAGAAAAGAAGCATGTTATCCCCCAGTTCCATGCTCACAATCTATACCTATAAACTGAGCAGCACTTTGACAAATAAATATTTTTGGTCAAATTGGAAATGTACTCAGTATAGATGGATGAATATAAAAGCTTAACTATAAAACAACTGCAATTCAAACTACAAACTGCTTAGCTTAGGTCATTAATGTTATCTTTGTTGTTGTTGTTGTTAGGTGCTGTCGAGTTAGTTTCAACTCATAGCAACCTTATGTACAACAGAACAAAACACTGTCTGGTCCTGTGCCATCCTCACAATTATTGTTATGCTTGAGCCCATTGTTGCAGCCACTGTGTCAATTCATCTTGTTGAGGGTCTTCCTCTTTTTCTCTGACCTTCTACTTTACCAAACATAATGTCCTTTTACAGGGACTGATCCCTCCAGATAACATGTCCAAAGTATGTGAGACAAAGTTTCACCATTCTTGCTTCTAAGAAGCATTCTGGTTGTACTTATTCCAAGACAGATTTGTTTATTCTTTTAGAAGTCCAGGGTATATTCAATATTCTCCAGCACCAAAATTCATAGGCGTTAATTCTTCTTCAGTCTTCCTTATTCATCATCCAGCTAAATATACAATGTTGCCTTTATGTATACAAAATACTTTTAAATACGTCTATAAATTCTTAAAAAAACTCTTTTATCTAACCAGTTCCTCAACTTTAAAGCCATCTACAAAACACCACTTTTAAGCAATATATTTTTTTTTTTAATTAACTCAACATTGTTGATACTTCTGGCTCATACAATCATAAAAAAAAAAAAATACAGAAATTACAATGATCCAATCCAGACTTTTCCATTTGGTTGTTCCATTAGCACTTAAAAATAAACTTGCCAAATATTAAACTCATTATCTTCGATTACCCTAACCCTAAAACTGTGTTTCTACTTCTCTTTCCTGTCTGGATCAAAGACAGAACCATATCAGTTCTGTTAGTCTCCAAGGGCTGCTGTAACAAAACGCCACAAACTAGATGGCTTCCAAGGACAGAAATGTATTGTCTCAAAGGTCTGGAAAGTAGGAGTCCAAATCATCTTGCCTTCTAGGCCATTGCTCCCCCCAAAGTTGGGGGGAAATTCTTTGTTTTCTCTCCCCATTCTTGTAGCCCCAGGCATCCCTTGGCTTTAGATACAAAAACTCATCCCAAAGAAGTTCACATTCGCAGGTACCAATGATTTATGACTTCGACATATCTTTTAGGGGGACACAATTCAGCCCAAAACACCAGTCATCCAAAAAAGAAACCTTAGAGCAATTCTAAATTCAATTCCTTTGCTTCTACATCTCCCATATTCAATCAATCAGAATGTTTTGCCCATTCAGTCTCTTACAAAATTTTTTGGCTCCCCTTTCATTTTCCTCTCATTGCATTGAACTATCTTTTCTGCCACTAAAAGAATTCTTCAAAAACACAGTTCTGATAACCTTGTTCTCTTCTTTAATGTGTATCAATGCCATTTCATAACTGTTAGAAAACAACTCAAACTCTTTAGGATGTACTGTTGCTCTTGTGGGCCATCAAGTTGATTCTGACTCATAGTAACCCCACAGAATAGATTAGAACTGCCCCATAGGGTTTCCTAGACCATAATCTTTACAGAAGCGGATAGCCAGGTTTTTTCTACCATGAAGTTAAGTGGCTGGTAGTTTGGAACTGCCCACCTTTTGGTTAGCAAACTAGCACTTAACCATTGTGCCATCAAGTCTCTTTTAGCATGAACTACAGTTTAGGTGTTGCTTGGCACTTTATGGTATTTTATGGGTGGTGCCTCTTTGCTTTTGTAAACTCATCCCCACTCATCTCTTCAGGTAGACTCTTTGTTTTAAGCTTTATTATCTATTTCCATTTCTTTTCCTTACCATTATACCATTGTTGTGGTCCTGGGGTGGTGTGAAGGTCTCTCACATGGCTCTTAACCGAAAGGTTGGCAGTTTTAATCCATCCAGTGGCACTGTGAAAGAAAGGTCTGGTAATCTGTTCCCATAAAAGATTCCAGCCAGAAAAATGGTATGGAGCAGGTGTACTCTGTAACACACAAGGTCACCATGAGTTAGAATAGACTCCACAGCAGTGGGTATGCCATTCTTAAGTACCTGGCCTCTGGGTTGAAAAAAAAAAAAAAGTCCTCTGCTTGCTAGAAACCTTTCATACCTCACACAGCTAGAGAATTTATGCCACTGTTTAGAGCTCAGTCCAATTATCATGTATTTTGAAGGTATTTCTTGTCCAAAAGTCACAGCAGCTGCAGAAGCAGCAGTCTGAGGTATATGTTCCTCCCTTGCAGTCTTTTAAATTTTTGTGTCAATCTATATTATAACATATTGAGAAGGAAGTGTTGCAATTATTGAACATTTTCTGACTCTTCAAAAGGCCTTTGGCCACCTTACTGCAGAGACTAGATATACTATTTTCTATATCCTCTGAACTAGCACCCAACCTGAGACAGTAGACTTTCAGTAGTTTGTGGTAGAAGCATGCTTGAGTCCATCACTGTTAGTCAAGTCTCCTTACTTTTTAGAAGTAAAAACTGAAGGCTAAAACTGTTATCAGCTTGCTGAGTGTTACAACTCTTCACGGGCAAATTTGAAATCATTTTCTAGGTGTCTCTTATTACAGTCCAATCCCATTATTACAATATCCATCCTTAATTTATTGAGGTTATATTTGGGTCAGTTAAGTATTTTTGGAAATATTTATTTTCTCTCCTGGATATTCTGACACCCTTCGAATAACATTGCATTTGTACCTTCCAATAACATTGCATTGGTATCTTCCTAATTTATCCATCCAAAAATCTGGCACTGCGTTCATTAGCTCTGCACTGTCAGTGGGAGACTCATACTAAGTATGCTTCATTTTTACAGGTACAACCTGGGTTAGTGAGATTGTAGACTTGATCTATAAAGAAGGTAATGTTGAAAAGTGCAAAGAAGATGTCATTTTTAATCGAATACCTTTCTTGGAATGCAAAAATGAAGAGCACTTTGATGGTAATGTTCAAGTTGATTTTAAAAGCTATACTCACGTATTTTAACTTGTGGATATAAATAGTGCAAGAAATGAAATTATAAACTAGGGTGGAATTAGAATTATGTCTTCTCCATAGGACAGCATGTGAGTTTAACTTTATAACTTGAGAGGGTTTCAGCATTTGTCTGAAACAGAGGAAAAAAGGACAGCTTTTATATGTCTTCAACGAAGCCTACTTATACATGAGCACTCATTTGGCAGAACCTCATAATACTTTAAATACTGGGAAAATGCCTATATATTTTCAGTTATATATCAAAAAGGATATTAATTACAGGTTATTTTAATATTCTGAAAAATTGGGAACAACCTAAATGTTAATCAATAATATGGTATAATAATACTATGAAATAATTAAAAAATTTAGGATGATCTATGCTTAGTGGCATTGTAGGTTGTGTAAAATATATTAAAGCAATTGGAAAATTTAAAAACATCTCATCTATGTGTAGAGTATTTGTGTGACTGTGAGTCTGGGCCGATAGATACATATGGAAAGCTGTTTACCAAAATGTTAATAATGATTATTCTTGTGAGATAAAATATTATTTGATTTGATTTTTTTCTCTACAATTTCATCTATCTATAACATTCTTTATAGTAGGTTTATATTGTTATTTTAACACAATATAGTCTTAAGTTACATCTACTTTAAAATAATATGTGTCTATATAAATGTTTATAATTTTTAAACTTGTTTAACATTCATTTTCTTGCTTTAAATCAGGAATAAAACAATTAGAAAATATGGCATCTCCTAGGATAGTAAAGACTCATCTACCACCTGAATATCTTCCAGTCTCATTCTGGGAAAAGAATTGCAAGGTAACCAGAGTCACGTGTTCCTAGAACTTTATCCAATTCAAAGAAATTTAAGAGTGATAAAGTCAGTATCATCTTTAAGTGTGCCTTATGCACACTTGTGTATTTATTCTGTCATTGAATCTATAGGAATTTAATACATTGTACACGTAATACACATATTATACATAATCTATGTAAATATAATATGTGAGTTATAGTCGGTATAATTACTGAATCATTTCAATTCCAAGTATTCCATTTACCATCAGAGAGGATTCTAAGAAAATGAGCTAAACTTTCTGAGCCTTAGTTTCCTCATCTGTAAAAGAAGAAGAATAATAGTATCCTTTCTACAGGGCTGTTATAAGGATCGAATGAAATAATGCTTGCAAAGAGGACACCACAGAGCCTAACATGTTGCAAACACTCATAAATGGTAGCTGCTTTTGTATTTGTTGTTTCTAATCGTATCCAAGGCTCTCTTTTAATAAAATATTGTGTTTGGAATTGTGGGGCAAAAAAACCAGACAACGATCTTAAGTAGCTAATAGTACAGTACAGCAGAAAAGATATGGACATATATACCTATAAAAAATTTTCTTCTGGCATATAGCATTTATTGAGTGCTTATCATGTACCAGGGCTGTAAGAATTAACAAGCCACATGTCATACTTATCCTCACGGACACATCATCCGTTGGAGGAAAGGGAAAAGAAAACAGACAAAAGAATAGGTGTTGTAGGTCTCTAAGAGCCCTGGTGGCTCAGTGTTTAAGTGCCGGGCTGCTAACCAAGAGGTCAGAAGTTCAAACCCATCAGCTAAAAAGATGTGACAGTCTGCTTCTGTAAGGATTACAGCCTTGGAGCCTTGAGAACACAGCTCTACTCTTTCCTATAGGGTGGCTATGAGTTAGAATCGACTAGATGGCAATGGGTTTGATTTTTTTTTAAATAAGTGTGTTCCGTAGGTAAGTAAAAAGTTCTATTCTAAACACTGGGGGCAGAGAAGGCACCTAGTGGTAAGTAACATCTTGGCTGATATTTGAAGCAGGCATATGAGTTATTTTTTGCCACCCCATAAACAATTAAGGATGGAGCTGAAATCAGTTCAGTTGACTAGAAGGTTGAGCGTACATGCTGGCAGGATGAATGAAGGGAGATAAGCAGGGGATTGAATATAAGAGGCTTTAGAAGTTATCTTAGTTGCCTGGTGCTGCCATAATAGAAATACCACAAGTAGGTGGCTTTAAAGAGCAGAAATTTATTTCCTCACAGTTCTAAAAGTCTAAAACAGTGTGTTGGCTGTGTTGGTTTATTTTGTGGGACTTTCTTCCAGTTTCTGGTGTCTGTTGGTGATGCTTGGTGTTCCTTTGCTTGTAGACAGGTCCTCATACAGTGTCTATCTTCCCACTGAGTGAATTTCTGTGTCCATCTTTTTTTTAATAATCCAGGAGTAATTAGGTTTAGGACCCATCCTATACTGATATGATCTAATTAACATAACAAAACAACCTTATTTCCAGCCTCTACAGATATAGGGGCCAGGACTTCAGTGCATATTTTTTGGACGCACTATTCAACCCATTGTCCAGTCTCTTCCATGTCTGATGAGTTGTCTTCGGGCATAGTTCCTGTCCTGGGCCAACAGAAGGTTTGGGGACTATGACCACTGGGATTCCTCTAGTCTCAGTCAGACCATTAAGTCTGGTCTTTTTATGAGAATTTGGGGTCTGCATTCCACTGTTCTCCTGCTCCCTCAGGGGTTCTCTGTTGAGCTCCCTATCAGGGCAGTCTTCGGTTGTGGCCAGGCACCATGTAGTTCTTCTGGTCTCAGGATGATGTAAGTCTCTAGTTCATGTGGCCCTTTCTGTCTCTTGGGCTCTTAGTTGTCGTGTGACCTTGGTGTTCTTCATTCTCCTTTGATCCAGGTGGGTTGAGACCAATTGATGCATCTTAGATGGCCACTTGTTAGCATTTAAGACCCCAGACGACACATTTCAAAGTGGGATGCAGAATGTTTTCATAATAGTATTGTTTTGCCAATTGACTTAGAAGTACCCTCAAACCATGTTCCCCAGAACCCCGCCCCTGCTCCGCTGACCTTTGAAGCATTCATTTTATCCCGGAAACTTCTTTGCTTTTGGTCCAGTCCAGTTGGCTGACCTTCCATGTGTTGAGTATTGTCCTTCCCTTCACCTAAAGTAGTTCTTATCTACTAACTAATCAGTAAATAACCCTCTCCCACCCTCCCGTCCTCATAACCACAAAAGTATGTGTTCTTCTCAGTTGATACTATTTCTCAAAATCTTATAATACTGGTCTTCTACAATATTTGTCCTTTTGCCTCTGACTAATTTCGCTCAGCATAATGCCTTCCAGGTTCCTCCATGTTATGAAATGTTTCACAGATTCATCACTGTTCTTTATTGATGCGAAGTATTCCATTGTGTGAATATACCACAATTTATTTACCCATTCATCCGTTGATGGACACCTTGGTTGCTTCCAGCTTTTTACTATTGTAAACAGTGCTGCAATAAACATGGGTGTGCATACATCTGTTTGTGTGAAGGCTCTTGTTTCTCTAGGGTGTATTCCGAGGAGTGGGATTTCTGGGTTGTATGGTAGTTCTGTTTCTAACTGTTTAAGATAACGCCAGATAGATTTCCAAAGTGGTTGTACCATTTGACATTCCCACCAGCAGTGTATAAGAGTTCCAATCTCTCTGCAGCCTCTCCAACATTTATTATTTTGTGTTTCTTGGATTAATGCCAGCCTTGTTGGAGTGAGATGGAATTTCATCGTAGTTTTAATCTGCATTTCTCTAATGGCTAATGATTGAGAGAATTTTCTCATGTATCTGTTAGCTGCCTGAACATCTTCTTTAGTGAAGTGCTTGTTCATATCCTTTGCCCACTTCTTGATTGGGTTGTTTGTCTTTTTGTGGTTGAGTTTTGACAGAATCATATAGATTTTAGAGATCAGGCACTGGTCGGAGATGTCATAGCTGAAAATTCTTTCTCAGTCTGTAGGTGGTCTTTTTACTCTTTTGGTGAAGTCTTTAGATGAGCATAGGTGTTTGATTTTGAGGAGCTCCCAGTTATCTGGTTTCTCTTTGTCATTTTTAGTAATGTTTTGTATTGTGTTTATGCCTTGTATTAGGGCTCCTAACATTGTCCCTATCTTTTCTTCCATGATCTTTATCGTTTTAGTCTTTATGTTTAGGTCTTTGATCCACTCGGAGTTAGTTTTTGTGCATGGTGTGAGGTATGGGTCCTGTTTCATTTTTTTGCAAATGGATATGCAGTTATGCGAGCACCATTTGTTAAAAAGACTATCTTTTCCCCAATTAACTGACACTGGGCCTTTGTCAAATATCAGCTGCTCATATGTGGATGGATTTATATCTGGGTTCTCAATTCTGTTCCACTGGTCTATGTGCCTGTTGTTGTACCAATACCAGGCTGTTTTGACTACTGTGGCTGTATAATAGGTTCTGAAATCAGGTAGAGTGAGGCCTCCCACTTTCTTCTTCTTTTTCAGTAATGTTTTATTATCCGGGACTTCTTTCCCTTCCATATGAAGTTGATGATTTTTTTCTCCATCACATTAAAAAATGTCATTGGAATTTGGATCGGAAGTGCACTGTATGTATCGATTGCTTTTGGTAGAATAGACATTTTTACTCTGTTAAGTCTTCCTATCCATGAGCAAGGTCTGTTTTTTCACTTAAGTAGGTCCTTTTTAGTTTCTTGTAGTACTACTTTGTAGTTTTTTTCGTATAGGTCTCTTACATCCTTGGCAAGATTTATTCCTAAGTATTTTATCTTCTTGGGGGCTACTGTGAATGGTATTGATTTGAGATTTCCTCTTCGATGTTCTTTTTGTTGATGTAGAGGAATCCAAGTGATTTTTGTATATTTATCTAATAACCTGAGACTCTGCCAAACTCTTCTATTAGTTTCAGTAGTTTTCTGGAGGATTCCTTAGGGTTTTCTGTGTATAAGATCATGTCATCTGCAAATAGACATAATTTTACTTCCTCCTTGTCAATCCGGATGCCTTTTATTTCGTTGTCTAGCCTAATTGCCCTGGCTAGGACTTCTAACATGATGTTGAATAAGAGCGGTGATAAAGGGCATCCTTGTCTGGTTCCCGTTCTCAAGGGAAATGCTTTCAGGCTCTCTCCATTTAGAATGATGCTGGCTGTTGGCTTTGCATAGATGCCCTTTATTATGTTGAGCAATTTTCCTTCAATTCCTATTTTGGTGAGAGTTTTTATCATAAATGGGTGTTGGACTTTGTCAAATGCCTTTTCTGCATCAATTGATAAGATCATGTGGTTTTTGTCTTTTGTTTTATTTATGTGGTGGATTACATTAATGGTTTTTCTGACATTAAACCAGCCTTGCATACCTGGTATAAATCCCACTTGATTGTGGTGAATTATTTTTTTGATATGTTGTTGAATTCTATTGGCTAGAATTTTGTTGAGGATTTTTGCATCTATGTTCATGAGGGATATAGGTCAGTAATTTTCTTTTTTTGTAATGTCTTTACCTGGTTTTGGTATCAGGGAGATGGTGGCTTCATAGAATGAGTTGGGTAGTATTCCGTCATTTTCTATGCTTTGAAATACCTTTAGTAGTAGTGGTGTTAACTCTTCTCTGAAAGTTTGGTAGAACTCTGCAGTGAAGCCATCCAGGCCAGGGCTTTTTTTTTTGTTGGGAGTTTTTTTGATTACCGTCTCAATCTCTTTTTTTGTTATGGGTCTATTTAGTTGTTCTACTTCTGAATGTGTTAGTTTAGGTAGGTAGTGTTTATCCAGGAATTCATCCATTTCTTCTAGGTTTTCAAATTTGTTAGAGTACAATTTTTCGTAATAATCTGATATGATTCTTTTAATTTCAGTTGGGTCTGTTGTGATGTGGTCCTTCTTGTTTCTTATTCGGATTATTTGTTTCCTTTCCTGTATTTCTTTAGTCAGTCTAGCCAATGGCTCATCAATTTTGTTAATTTTTTCAAAGAACCAGCTTTTGGTTTTGTTAATTCTTTCAATTGTTTTTCTGTTCTCTAATTCATTTAGTTCAGCTCTAATTTTTATTATTTGTTTTCTTCTGGTGTCTGATGGATTCTTTTGTTGCTCACTTTCTATTTGTTCAAGTTGTAGGGACAGTTCTCTGATTTTGGGTCTTTCTTCTTTTCGTATGTGTGCATTTATCGATATAAATTGGCCACTGAGAACTGCTTTTGCTGTGTCCCAGA
The DNA here is from genome assembly GCF_030014295.1 of Loxodonta africana. Classification (NCBI taxonomy): domain Eukaryota; kingdom Metazoa; phylum Chordata; class Mammalia; order Proboscidea; family Elephantidae; genus Loxodonta; species Loxodonta africana. The sequence goes on from NC_087346.1 coordinate 85,593,737, forward strand.
GGTTTTGATAGGAAGTATTTTCATTCTCATTGCATTCTGTGAATTTCCTTATTCTCTCCTTGATGTCTTCTATAACCCAGTCTTTTTTCAGGAGGGTATTTTTCAGTTTCCAAGTATTTGATTTCTTTTCCCTAGTTTTTCTGTTATTGGTTTCCACTTTTATGGCCTTGTGGTCTGAGAAGATGCTTTGTAATATTTCGATGTTTTGGATTCTGCAAAGGTTTGTTTTATGACCTAATATGTAGTCTATTCTAGAGAATGTTCCATGTGCGCTACAAAAAAAAAGTATACTTTGCAGCAGTTGGGTGGAGAGTTCTGTATAAGTCAATGAGGTCAAGTTGGTTGATTGTTGTAATTAGGTCTTCCATGTCTCTATTGAGCTTCTTACCGGATGTCCTGTCCTTCTCCGAAAGTGGTGTGTTGAAGTCTCCTACTATAATTGTGGAGGTGTCTATCTCATTTTCAGTTCTGTTAAAATTTGATTTATGTATCTTGCAGCCCTGTCATTGGGTGCATAAAAATTTAATATGGTTATGTCTTCCTGATCAATTGTCCCTTTTATCATTATGTAGTGTCCTTCTTTATCCTTTGTGGTGGATTTAAGTCTAAAGGCTATTTTGTGAGAAATTAATACTGCTACTCCTCTTTTTTTTTTTGCTTATTGTTTGCTTGATATATTTTTTTCCATCCTTTGAGTTTTAGTTTGTTTGTGTCTCTAAGTCTAAGGTGTGTCTCTTGTAGGCAGCATATATACGGATCGTGTTTCTTTATCCAGTCTGAGACTCTCTGTCTCTTTATTGGTGCATTTAGTCCATTCATATTCAGCGTAATTATAGATAAATAAGTTTTTAGTGCTGTCATTTTGATGCCTTTTTATGTGTGTTGTTGACAATTTCATTTTTCCACATACTTTTTTGTGCTGAGACGTTTTTCTTAGTAAATTGTGCGATCCTCATTTTCGTAGTGTTTGACTTTATGTTTGTTGAGTCATTACATTTTTCTTGGCTTTTATCTTGAGTTATGGAGTTGTTATACCTCTTTTTGGTTACCTTAATATTTACCCCTATTTTTCTAAGTAAAAACCTAACTTGTATTGTTCTATATTGCCTTGTATCACTCTCCATATGGCAGTTCTATGCCTCCTGTATTTAGTCCCTCTTTTTGATTATTGTGATCTTTTACATCTTGACTTCAGTTATTCCCTGTTATGAGCTTTTTTTTTTAATTAATCTTAATTTGTGTTTGTGATTTCCCTATTTGGGTTGATATCAGGGTGTTCTGTTTTGTGACCTTGTGTTGTGCTGGTATCTGATATTATTGGTTTTCTGACCAAACAATATCCTTTAGTATTTCTTGTAGCTTTGGTTTCGTTTTTGCATATTCTCTAAATTTGTGTTTATCTGTAAATATCTTAATTTCGCCTTCATATTTCAGAGAGAGTTTTGCTGGATAGATGATCCTTGGCTGGCAGTTTTTCTTCTTCAGTGCTCTGTATATGTCGTCCCATTCCCTTCTTGCCTGCATGGTTTCTGCTGAGTAGTCTGAACTTATTCTTATTGATTCTCCCTTGAAGGAAACTTTTCTTTTATCGCTGGCTGCTTTTAAAATTTTCTCTTTATCTTTGGTTTTGGTAAGTTTGATGATAATATGTCTTGGTGTTTTTCTTTTTGGATCAATCTTAAATGGGGTTCAATGAGCATCTTGGATAGATATCCTTTCATCTTTCATGATGTCAGGGAAGTTTTCTGTCAGCAGATCTTCAACTATTTTCTCTGTGTTTTCTGTCCTCCCTCTCTGTTCTGGGACTCCAATCACAGGCAAGTTATCCTTCTTGATAGAGTCCCACATGATTCTTAGGGTTTCTTCATTTTTTTAAATTCTTTTATCTGATTTTTTTTCAGCTATGTTGGTGTTGATTCCCTGGTCCTCCAGATGTCCCAGTCTGCATTCTAATTGCTCGAGTCTGCTCCTCTGACTTCCTATTGCGTTGTCTAATTCTGTAATTTTATTGTTAATCTTTTGGATTTCTGAATGCTGTCTCTCTATGGATTCTTGCAACTTATTAATTTTTCCACTATGTTCTTGAATAATCTTTTTGAGTTCTTCAACAGTTTTATCAGTGTGTTCCTTGGCTTTTTCTGCAGTTTGCCTTATTTCGTTTGTGATGTCTTGAAGCATTCTGTAAATTAGTTTTTTATATTCTGTATCTGATAATTCCAGGATTGTATCTTCATTTGGGAAAGATTTTGATTCTTTTGTTTGGGGGGTTGTAGAAGCAGTCATGGTCTGCTCCTTTATGTGGTTTGATATGGACTGCTGTCTCTGAGCCATCACTGGGAAACTAGTTTTTCCAGAAAATCTGCTAAAAAAAAAATGCAGTCAGATCCCTATGAGAACTGCCTTTGGATTATACCCGCCACCTTGTTCCCTGTAAGGATGAAAGTCTGAAATTTGGATCATATATGCTTGGCTGTAGCTGGTTCTGTGTTTTTAGTCCAATTAGGGGTGGATTTTTGGTCCCTGGGTTTTTTGTGGTTTTTTTTTTTTCTCTCAGGCCAGAAGAGTGGGTTAGGAAAAGACCAAAAGAAAAGAAAAAAAGGGGGGGAAAGCAAAGCCACAGCGGGGAGGGTTATATCTCCCTCTGGCTCTGGAAATTCCAATGTTAATGAAGCCGCCTGGGGAGGGTGGGGGAGGGATCAGAGAGATAGGAGAGTAGCACCTCAGAATATAGCCAGAGTTTCTTGTCTTGCTTGGAATGACTATTTTATCTGAGATTCTCGAGGGTCATGTGGCCTATGTGTGCTGGCTGTGTGGAGATTGCCCCTGGGGATCTGGCCCACTGAAGCCGCGATCAGATCCTCCGCTGCCAGTCCCACGCCCAGCGTCAAGTTTCCCCTGCTGGGACGGTGCACTCCTGACTCCAAAATCAGTCACTGCCTCCCGGGGACTTCTCGTCCCACCAGCTGCGTCGCCACACCACCCTCACGGACCGGCTGGGACTCCTCCCGGGGTTAATTCAGGGGAGTTGAGCTGCTCCCCGTGCTTGTGCCTTGACAGCGCCCAGTCAAAAAGCCCGGCGGCAAGATTCCCTGGCTGGGACGCTGCACTCCCAGCTCCAAGACCAGTCACTGCCTCCCGGGGACTTCTCCCACCGGCTGCATCGCCACACCTCCTGTGCGGATTGGCTGGGCCCCCTCGCGGGGTGAGTTCAGGGGGGTAGGGCTGCACCCCTTGTTTTTGCTGTCAGCTCCCCTGGGCCCTGCCCTAAATCAGGCGCCAAGGTTACCTGACTGGGGCTCTGGCTCCAGGCTCCGAAAACAACACTGCTTCCCCGTATTTGTTGGGTTTCCATCTCTAAATCTGTGTTTGTTGTTCAGGGTTCGTAGATTGTTATGTATGTGATCGATTCACTTGTTTTTCCGAGTCTTTGTTGCAAGGGGATCCAAGGTAGCGTCTACCTACTCCGCCATCTTGGCCCCGCCTCCTCTATTGGCTAGAATTTTGTTGAGGATTTTTGCATCTATGTTCACGAGGAATATAGGTCTGTAATTTTCTTTTTTTGTGATTTCTTTACCTGGTTTTGGTATCAGGGATATGGTGGCTTCATAGAATGCGTTAGGTAGCATTCCGTCAATTTTCTATGCTTTGAAATTCTTTAGTAGTAGTGGTGTTAACTCTTTTCTCTGAAAGTTTGGTAGAACTCTGCAGTAAAGCCGTCCGGGCCAGGGCTTTTTTTTTTGTTGGGAGTTTTTTGATTACCGTTTCAATGTCTTTTTTTGTTATGGGTCTGTTTAGTTGTTCTACTTCTGATTGTGTTAGTTTAGGTAGGTAGTGTTTTTCTAGGAATTCATGCATTTCTTCAAGGTTTGCATATTTGTTAGAATACAATTTTTCATAATAATCTGATATGATTCTTTGAATTTCAGTTGGGTCTGTTGTGATATGGCCCATCTCGTTTCTTATTCGGGTTATTTGTTCCCTTTCCTGTATTTCTTTAGTCCGTCTGGCCAATGGTTTATCAATTTTGTTAATTTTTTCAAAGAACCAGCTTTTGGCTTTGTTAATTCTTTCAATTGTTTTTCTGTTCTCTAATTCATTTAGTTCAGCTCTAATTTTTATTATTTGTTTTCTTCTGGTGCCTGATGGATTCTTTTGTTGCTCACTTTCTATTTGTTCAAGTTTTAGGGACAGTTCTCTGATTTTGGCTCTTTCTTCTTTTTGTATGTGTGCATTTATTGATATAAATTGACCTCTGAGCACTGCTTTTGCTGTGTCCCAGAGGTTTTGATAGGAAGTGTTTTCATTCTCATTGCATTCTATGAATTTCTTTATTCCCTCCTTAATGTCTTCTATAACCCAGTCTTTTTTCAGCAGGGTATTGTTCAGTTTCCAAGTATTTGATTTCTTTTCCGTAATTTTTCTGTTATTGATTTCCACTTTTATGGCCTTATGATCTGATCTGAGAAGATGTTTTGTAATATTTCGATGTTTTGGATTCTGCAAAGGTTTGTTTTATGACCTAATATGTGGTCTATTCTGGAGAGTGTTCCATGTGAACTAGAAAAAAAAGTATACCTTGCAGCAGTTGGGTGGAGAGTTCTGTATAAGTCAATGAGGTCAAGTTGGTTGATTTTAGCAATTAGGTCTTCTGTGTCTCCGTTGAGCTTCTTACTGGATGTCCTGTCCTTCTCCAAAAGTGGTGTGTTGAAGTCTCCTAGTATAATTGTGGAGGTGTGTATCTCACTTTTCAGTTCTGTTAAAGTTTTTTTTTATGTATCTTGCAGCCCTGTTATTGGGTACATAAATATTTAATATGGTTATATCTTCCTGATCAATTGTCCCTTTAATCATTATGTAGTGTCCTTCTTTATCCTTTGTGGTGGATTTAACTTTAAAGTCTATTTTGTCAGAAATTAATATTGCTATTCCTCTTCTTTTTTGCTTATTGTTTGCTTGATATATTTTTTTCCATCCTTTGAGTTTTAGTTTGTTTGTGTCTCTAAGTCTAAGGTGTGTCTCTTGTAGGCAGCATATATACGGATCGTGTTTCTTTATCCAGTCTGAGACTCTCTGTCTCTTTATTGGTACGTTAAGTCCATTTACATTCAGCATAATTATAGTTAAGTATGTGTTTAGTGCTGTCATTTTGATGCCTTTTTATGTGTGTTGTTGACAATTTCATTTTTCCACTTACTTTTTTGTGCTGAGACGTTTTTCTTTGTAAATCGTGTGTTTCTCATTTTTGTAGTATTTGACTTTATGTTTGCTGAGTCGTTATGTTTTTCTTTTGAGTTATGGAGTTGTTATACCTCTTTGTGGTTACCTTAATATTTACCCCTATTTTTCTAAGTAAAAACCTAACTTGTATTGTCCTATATTGCCTTGTATCCCTCTCCATATGGCAGTTCTATGCCTCCTGTATTTAGTCCCTCTTTTTGATTACTGTGATCTTTTACATACTGACTTCAATGATTCCCTGTTTTGAGCGTTTTTTTCTTTTTAAAATTAATGTTAATTTGTTTTTGTTATTTCCCTATTTGAGTTGATATCAGGATGTTCTGATCTGTGACCTTTTGTTGTGCTGGTATCTGATATTATTGGTTTTCTGACCAAACAATTTCCTTTAGTATTTCTTGTAGCTTTGGTTTCGTTTTTGCAAATTCTCTAAGCTTCTGTTTATCTGTAAATGTTTTAATTTCGTCTTCTTATTTTAAAGAGAGTTTTGCTGGATATATGATCCTTGGCTGGCAGTTTTTCTCCTTCAGTGCTCTATATATATCATCCCATTGCCTTCTTGACTGCATGGTTTCTGCTGAGTAGTCTGACCTTATTCTTATTGATTCTCCTTTGTAGGAGACCTTTCTTTTCTCCCTGGCTGCTTTTAAAATTTTCTCTTTATCTTTGATTTTGGCTAGTTCAATGATAATATGTCTTGGTGATTTTCTTTTTGGATCAATCTTAAATGGGGTTCGATGAGCATCTTGGATAGATATCCTTTCGTCTTTCATGATGTCAGGGAAGTTTTCTGCCAATAGATCTTATGCTATTCTCTCTGTGTTTTGTGTTATACCTCCCTGTTCTGGGACTCCAATCACACACAAGTTATCCTTCTTGATAGAGTCCCACATGATTCTTCATTTTTCTAAATTCTTTTATCTGATTTTTTTTTCAGCTATATTGGAGTCTATTCCCTGGCCCTCCAGATCTCCCACTCTGCATTCCAATTGCTTGAGTCTGCTCCTCTGACTTCCTATTGCATTGTCTAATTCTGTAATTTTATTGTTAATCTTTTGGATTTCTGAATGCTGTCTCTCTATGGATTCTTGCAACTTATTAATTTTTCCACTATGTTCCTGAATAATCTTTTTGAGTTCTTCAACTGCTTTATCAGTGTGTTCCTTGGCTTTTTCTGTAGATTGCCTTATTTCATTTCTGAGGTCATCCCTGATGTCTTGAAGCATTCTGTAAATTAGTTTTTTATATTCTGCATCTGGCAATTCCAGGATTGTATCTTCGTTTGGGAAAGATTTTGATTCTTCTATTTGGGGAGTTGTAGAAGCAATCATGGTCTGCTTCTTTATGTGGTTTGATATCGACTGCTGTCTCTGAGCCATCACTAAGATATTGTAGTGATTTATTCTATATTTTCTCACTGAGTCTTATCTTGTTTTGTTTTCTTTCAATATACGTAGATGGGCTACTAGATTGCGCTGTCTTGATTGTTGTTGCCCTTGAGTCACTTATGTCCTAGTACCAGCTGGTTTGTGCTGTTACCAGATATATAAGCCTAAGAGTCCATTCACTATTCCTGAGTAGCATTTGATTTTGGGTCATCAAGTGTGTGGTGTAGACTGTCACCTATCCACCTAGAGAAGTAGTGGTGATAGTTGTGTGCACCAGATTCTAGTAGCAGCAGGGGTTCACACTCTGGGGGGGGGCAGGATGCTGACAGGCTTCTCCCAAGTGCCAGTGAGGTAGGTGTTTCTCTATTTCTAAAGCACTTTGGTGGGTGGGCTCTGCAGCTGTACCTTAGGCCCCCAATGCGAGTACCTGTACAGATTGGTAGGTGTCACCCTCCTTAGACCCCTAAGGCAGGAGGCTAGGTTGTCTGGGGGGAGCTTCAGCCCTCAGTTCCCTGTTGTGGGTCAGTGAGGGCTCTGTTAAATACGCAGAGATATCAGACCTGGGAAACTTGTCTTTCCAGTAATCCGCTAAAACAATTACAGTCAGATCCCTATCAGAAATGCCTTTGCATTATAATAGCCACCTTGTTCCCTGTAGGGATGAAAGCCCGAGACTGTGGAGCACGTATGCTTGGCTGGAGCTGGTTCTGTGTTTTAGTCCAATTAGGGAAGGATTTTTGGTCCCTGGGTTTTTTGTAACTTCTTCTCTCAGGCCAGGAGAATGGGTTAGGTAAAGACCAAAAAAGAAAAGAAAGAAAGAAAAACCTCAGTGCTGTTCACTCTCTGGCTCAGGAAATTCCAATGTTAATGAAGCCACCTGGGAAGGGGAGGGGAGGGGAGGGTTCAGATAAATAGGAGAGAATAGCACCCCAGAATATAGACAAAGTTACTTATCTTGCTTGGGATGACTGTTTTATCTGAGGTTCCCGAGGGGTGTGCATCGACTGTGTGCACTGGCTGGGTAGAGATTGCCCCCAAGGGTCAGGACCAAGTCCCGTGCTTGCACTGTCTCAGAAGCCGTGGTTAGTTCCTCTGCTCCCAGTCCAAAGCCCAGCGCCAAGGTTCCTCGGCTGTGACGCCACACTCCCACTCCAAAACCAGTCGCTGCCTCCCAGTGACTTCTTCTCCTGTCAGCGCCGACGTCGTGCTGCCTGCGTGCACTGGCTGGGCTTCCCCTGAGGTCAGTTCAGGGGGCTAGGGCTGCGCCCCATGTTTGCGCCATCTCAGGATGCCCTGTCAGCTCCCCTGTGAGCAGTCCAAAGCCTGGCGCCAAGGTTTCCTGACTGGGATGCTGGCTTCAGGCTCTGAAAACAGTGGCTACTTCCCCATGGTTGTTCATTCTCAGTCTCTGTCAGTCAGGTCAACTCTTTAGATCTGTGTTTGATGGTCAGGGTTTGTAGATTGTCATGTATGTGATCAATTCACTTTTTTTTCTGAGTCTTTGTTGCAAGAGGGATCTGAGTTAGCTTCTACCTAGTCAGCCATCTTGGCCCCGCCCAGAGCCATACTTCTTAACAATAAACTAGAAGTTTTCTTCAAAGTTGAAAATGGAGAGACTTGAGCAAAACAAGCTCATGACGACGTTCATATCCAGTAAACAGCTGAGTGTCAGGAACAGCCCTCTGATGGCATTGCTTAGGTGCTTGAGATCAGAGAAGACCACGGTAATACTGGAGTCAAGGCAGAACTTTTCCTGCAGCATTGAAGGTCACACCTGTAAGAGGCTGTGGAGATGTGATACAACTAATTAATTTAGTGGAGAGGAAACATGTCTAGAATGATTGGTCCTTTGCACATGATTATAGAATTATTTATGTTAGACCTATCACCTAAAACCAAGACTTTCTGATTCCTAGTTCATTCTCGTTTCTGCTTTATGTAAAATGGAAACTCCACAATATGTTCACGGAGACTATATTTTCACTGAGGTCAAGGTACATTTAAATGGACCCTCATAAACATCTTTTCTTCAATACTGCAAATGAGGTAACAGTGGGACTTTTTCTTTTCTTTTCTTTAGTAGGAAGAATGGAGGTGTAGTATAAAGGCTAGAGGACTGTGCTGTTGGCTGAGTGGTTTACCCAATTATTTACTCACAATAATTTGCTCACAATAATTTATCCTTATTCAGCCTAGTTTAGTTTCTTCATTTATAAATATAATATAGTAATAATTTAATTTGTTCAGTCTGTATCAAGGGGATTTTGTGAGATTCAAATGAGGTAAGTGAAAATGGTGTAAAAATAAAAAGTGAAAGCTAACCTTGGACAACATTTAAACCCTGCTGTCACTTCAGGTTACGGAGTGAGATCTCCTCTTTAGATTTTATATATTGTATACACTTTCTCTAATGAGTATGTACCATGTTTATAGTTGGAAACATAAATGTGCTCTTTATGAAACTTGATGAGGCTATTTTAGAAACATACAATTTCATCCTCTTAGATGATCTATCTTTGCCGGAATGTCAAGGATGTGGCTGTTTCTTATTATTATTTCCATCTGATGGTACCTGCCCATCCAAATCCAGGAACATTTCCAGAATTTGTGGAGAAATTCATGAATGGAGAAGGTAAGAACAGCTCTTTTTCTTTTTTACACTATGAGTCCCTAGGAGAATAGCCCTTACTATCTAAACTGTGAAAAGTGTAATAAATACTCATATAGTTACCATCTCCAGTTGATAAAGCTGGTTTGTAGGTGGTAAATTTGGGACTAGGACTTAATCTTCTGATGACATGACCTTTGATATTTCTACTCCCTTCACTAACAAACTGATAACACACACACACACACACACACACACACACACACACACACCAGGTTCAAAAAATACTTTCCTAACCTCTGATCAAATCAGTGGGAAGTGGACTTACCTTTCTTTCTGTCTGTATCATAAGCTACATCATATTAATGAAAGTCGAGATTGTGTTTCTAGACACAGATTATTGAAGGTAATTCTGTCTTGCTGCTGAGCAGTTTACTTAAAATATAAGGCTGAGCTACTAGTTCTCATTCAGTTATCACTTAATTTTATTTCTTTGCTTCTACTATTGTTTTTAATGCATATAAAGATAATACTAAGCTCTTAATTTTTTTTTTTTCTCTAATTTTAGTTCCTTATGGTTCCTGGTATAAACACGTAAAATCTTGGTGGGAAAAGAGTAAGAGCCCAAATATACTATTTCTTTTCTATGAAGACATGCACGAGGTGAGAACCTGGAAACACACAGGCAAATTAATAATTTCTAAGCTTTGTCATTTGATAAGTCTTTGGATGCCAAAATCTGCCTTTAAACGATGACAATCATCACCCAGCACTTTAAAGGAAAAGACCACATTATTTAATATATTTAGCACAAACTTGAAACTACTAAGAAAAAATCTGTGAATGAATATATTTTAAAACCAGGTCTGAAAATTTTCCAAAGATAAAGGAAAAGAAATTATGGTTTCGTCTTATCTATTTTTGAGTTTATAAAACAATGAAAAACAACAACAAAACACACACACATACATACACACACACAAGGGATAGCGATGGGCTGGAAGTCGACTGTCTCCAAATCTATAGACATCAGAACTATTGGATAGAGGTTATGAATAACTATGCTTGATATGTTTACAAAGAAACAGGAGACTACTAAAATTAACAAAACAGGTTGAAAAAATAGCCAAATTGAATTTCTAAAAATTGTTTTATAAATTAGAAAATCGAGATGAATTAAATAAGAGATAACATGGCAAAATAAAAAAGTCTGACAATAGCAAATACTAGTCAGATATGGATCAGTAAGACATATCACACTTTTGGCCAGAGTCTGAACAGATACAACCACGATGAAAACGATTTGTCATTATCTAGCAATGGCAAGTGTGCACATATCTTATGGCCCAGAAATTTCATTCTCATGTATATACTCTAGGGAAACTCTGTATACATGAGGTTATGTGTACAACAATGTTTATAGCATCATTATCCATAACCATAATAATTGGAAACAACCCAAATACACATATACTGAAGGATGAATACTTAATGTATGGTACAGTCCTGCAATGAAATCTTATGTTGTAATGAAAAGGAATAAACTTCAAATACACATAAATATGGATGAATTTTGAGCAAAAAATGTTGATTAGGAAAAAAAAAAACACACAAGTCACAGAAATAGTAACACTACTTACAGTATGGTTATATTGCCTTATATATTCATTTCAAAACTGGGTAAAACCAAACTATGTATTGTTAAGGTTTGCATACATATGCAGGAAAACTATAAAGTAAAGCAAAACTATGAAAAATCCAAATTTGGAGTAGAATTTTTTTTGTGGGAATGGAGTGTGAAAGGGATATAGTCAGAAACTTGCAAATGTGAAAACTTGAAGAACTGTGTTCTATGCCATAAGTTAGGTAATAGGTGTCAAATTAATTTTTACTCTTTAAGTCACATACGTGCTCATACTTTATAATTTAAGGAAATATAGAAAAATGCTGGTTCACGTTATTAAGAGATGAAAAATTTCTTCTTTCTCTCATCCTTCGTAAGCACCAAGGAAGCAACTGATCTGCATATCTTGTTCACATTTTTTCCCAGCTATTAAAATCATCATAGTGTTGAAATAATTGTAGAGATGTTTAGAAGAGGACACTTTTAAAATGAAATTTTGATTAATATTTTAGAAATTGAGTTATTATTTATCTACAGAATTCACACTAAACTAAATTTGAATAAGGAAAGCAGCCATGATCTGTAGTTTATTATATAACCTAATTATTATATTCTGTAACTATAATAAGGAAAGCACTTAGAAAATTTAAAATGTGCGCAAAGAAAATGCATTAGCTAAATTCTCCACCAACAAATTTTTTATGTACAGTCTTTTTCTCTTAATCCCTATTTGGTCAGTAATGACCACATTTAGGTTTCCTCTATATTTAAATTAATAATGAGCCCCAGAAAGAATACGTCATGGTTGTTGTTTTTTCTGTAATGTCTTAAGAAAAAACAGAGCAAGACATATTAACTCTATATGCAAACACACAGTCTCATGAAGTAAATAGACAAATAAAAAATTATAAGACTACATCTATGGTACTATAGATTGATATGGAAACTTATAAGGACAATAAACTGATACCTAACCTGAAGTATGAAAGGCAAGCTATAATTTGCAGGATAGACAAGTTGGTAAACCATGCTAGGTAAAGGGAACTGTGCACTAGAATAAACATGGCACTGGGTACTATAAACAGTTGCGTTGGGTGATTTGGCTGGGTAAACTAGAGTACTCCCTAGTAAGAGTGCACTAGAAATAGAATACACTGTAGTAGTGACATGGAGATGAGGACTACTGTTGTTATGGTATATATACTACTGATGTTCCAGGTTGAGTATTTGGCTTTTCACACTTTTCTGGTTTCTTTGCTCTAACCAGTTACACCAATAAATTAAGAGAAAAAAGAAAGCTGTCGATATATTCTCACACTGAAACTTGATCTTTCAGAGGGTATTGTAGTCTTTGAGAGTTTATGCTCATATTCATAGACAATGATTACTGAGCATCTACTGTGTACCAAGCACTGCAATAAGCACTTTACAGACAGACATTATTTCATTTAGGTCTTCTAAGTAGATTTGATTTCTGTGTATTCCATCTGATGAGGTCCAGGTGCATACTCATTGTTTATGTTGTGGAAAAAGGTATTTGCAATGCATCGTTGGTCTTGCAAAATTCTGTTATGTGATCTCCAGCATCCTTTCTATCACCAAGACCATATTTTACAACTTCTGATTCTTCTTTTTTCCAACTTTTGCTTCCAATCAACAGCATTTATCAATGCATTTTTGACTGCATATTTGATCAATTTTAGACTGCAGAAACTGGTAAAAATCTTTAATTTCTACATCTTTGGCTTTAGTGGTTTGGAGTGTAAGTTTAAATAATAGTTGTATTAACTGATCTTCCTTGTGGGTGTATAACTATTATTCTATCACTGAAGATGTTATACTTCAGTATAGATCATGAAATGTTCTTTTTTGATGATGAATGTGACACAATTCTTCCTCAATTTGTCATTCCCGGCATAGTGGACTATATGATTGTCTGATTCAAATGGCTTATAGCAGTCCATTTCAGCCCACTAATGCCTAAGATATTGATCTTAATGTGTTCCATTTCATTTCTGATGACTTCCAATTTTCCTACATTCATACTTCATACATTCCATGTTTCTATTATTAATGGATGTGTGCAGCTATTTCTTCTCATTTTGAGTCATGCCACATCAGCAAATGAAGGTGTGAAAAGCTTACTCCACTCTCATCATTAAGGTCAACTCTACTTTGAGTAGGCAGCTCTTCTGCAGTCATATTTTGAGGGTCTTCCAACCTGAAAGATACACAGGATATCCCACCTGAATTTACAGACCATCTCAAAAACAGATCAGATGCATTGAACACTAATGACCAAAGACCAGGCAAGTTGTGGAATGACATCAGGGACATAATATATGAAGAAAGCAAAAGGCCATTAAGAAGACAGGAAAGAAATAAAAGACCAAAATGGATGTCAGAAGAGACTTTGAAACTTGCTCTTGAAGGTAAAGTAGCTAAAGCAAATGGAAGAAATGATAAAGTATTAGAGCTGAACAGAGGACTTCAAAAAGTGCCTTGAGATAATGAAGTAAAGTATTGAAATGAAATGTCCAAAGAATTCAAGTTAGAAAATCAAAAGGGAAGAACACACTTGGCATTTCTCAAGCTGACAGAACTCTAGAAAAAAAAAAAAAAAAACAAGGCTCAAGCTGAAATATTGAAAAGTATTCTGTGGGAAAACATTGAACAACTCAAGAAGCATCAAAAGAAGATGGAAGGAATACACAGAGTCACAGTACCAAAAAGAATTGGTTGATGTTCAACTCTTTCAGGAGATAGCATATTATCTAGAACCATTGGTATTGAAGGAAGAGGTCCAAGCTGCACTGGAGGCATTAATTAAAAACAAGCCTTGAGGAATTGATGTAACACCAATTATGATGTTTCAACAAATGGACACAACGCTGGAAGTGCTCACTTGTCTATGCCAAGGAAATTGGAAGACAGCTACCTGACCAACTGACTGGCAGAGATCCATATTTGTGCCCGATCCAAAGAAGGTGATCAAACAGAATGCAGATATTATCAAATAATATCATTAATATTACACTCAAATAAAGTTTTGCTGAAGATAATTCAAAAAAAGTTGAAGCAGTATTTCCACAAGGAACTGCCAGAAATTCAAGCCAGATTCAAAAGAGGACGTGGAACAAAGGCTATCAGATGGATCTCGGCTGAAAGCCGAGAATACTAGAAAGATGTTTACCTGTGTTTTATCAACTAAGCCAAGACATTTGAGTGTGTGTGTCATAACAAATTCTGGATAACTTTGTGAAGAATGGGAAACCCAGAACAATTAATTGTGCTCATGAGGAACCTGTACTTAGACCAATGGGCAGTCTTTTGAGGAGAAAAAGGGGATACTGTGTGGTTTTAAAAAAGAAAAGGTTTGTGTCAGCATTGTGTACCTTCACCATATGTATTTATTCTGTATGCTAAGCAAATAATCCTAGAAGATGGATTATAGGAAGAACGTGGCATCAAAATTGGTGGAAGACTGATTAACAACTTGCATTATGCAGATAACACAATCTTGCTTGCTGAAAGTGAAGCGAACTTGAATGGCTTACCAGTGAAAATCAAAGACTACAGTCTTCAGTTTGGATTACACCTCAACGTAAAGAAAGCAAAAATCCTTACAACTGGACCAATAAACAATATCATGATAAATGGAGAAAAGACAGAAGTTGTCAAGGATTTTATTTTACATGGATTCACAATCAATGCCCATGGAAGCAGCAGTCAAGAAATCAGCCGTGGAGGAGGTGGAGCCCAGACGGAGGAATAGACAGACACTTCCGTTGAGCCCTTTTTACAACAAAAACCTGAAAAAAAAAAGGGAAACAAGTATAGTTGTGACAAGCTGGGAGCCCTGAGCATCAAAGGTAAGCTTAGACAATGAACTGAGGGGCAGGGGGAGGAAGAGGCCGTTCAGAAGCAGAGAGGACTTACTGACCTGAATCGCCGGGAGCCCTCAGGCACCATTCCCGAAGTGGTGGCGGTGGCGGGGGAGAGGGATTTGTTCCTAGCGTTCAGCCTCAATTATCTCAGGGAGAAGCAGCCAGCCACACAACCCACTCACACCTCCGGAACCTGAGGAGAATGGCGCTCTCAGCAAAAGCTAAGTATTTGCGTATATTTTACCTTGCCCCCCCCACCCTCAAGCTGGCTTCAGTGGCTGAATCCCTAGGCCTGAGATAGAACCTGGTGAGCACCTAGACCCATCCTCCTGGCCTTGAGGAAGGAAAAAATTTGGAACTGGGGTGAAAAGATAATTTGCTAGCTCCATTAACCGGGGGAGCTTAGGACAGAAGCAGCTCCTGTCCAGGCATAAACTGTCTGTGGACCTTGAGCACCTTTCCCTTCTGCATGGACCTGTGTGGGCCTATTTTGAGAGAATAGGCCCTTGCTGGAAAACTCCAGCCATTTCAGCTGTGCAGTGGAGAGGTGGGTGTTTGAAGTTTGACATTGCTTTGCCTATTAAACAAGGTCCTCACCTACCCACATCAGGGACCTAAGGACTGGTAGCTCCACTCAGGTCACCCAGCCACCCACGACAGGGGTCCAAAGGTAACTGATATCTCCCAGTCCTTACAACCAAAACCTTTGGGTGCCCATGGTCCCTCTGCAGAACCCACCCACCAGCACGATCTAGGGAACAGAGACGTGTTTTCCTCGGAGATACTTGAGGGTAGATTCTCAGCTCCCTGCCTTGTTCAGAGCGTGACCCTCTGCTGCAATCAGATACCAGTATATACCCCAATCACCCCTGCCCCTCTAAGACTGTATGACAGAGCCTGTACCACACACTTGATATTAGCTACCTGGAAACCTGAGCTGAATTCATACAGGAAAACTGAATGGACGTCTAGACTGATATATCTGATAACAGCTCTAGCCAGCTGGGGACAGGACGCCAGAACTCCAAAGGTGAAAATAATCAAGCTAGCTCATTCAAGCAACCCATAAGGGTATACTGAAACAAAATAAAGCAAGCAGCTACAACACAGTAAGTAAGCATAAACTAATACAATAACTTACAGATGACTCGGAGACCACAGTCAATATCAAGTCACATAAAGAAACAGACCATGATCACCTCAACAGGCTCTCAAAAGAAAGAATCCAGGATCTTCTAGATGAAAGTGGATTCCTGGAATTACCAGTTGCAGAATAAAAAAGTTTAATATATGGAACCCTTCAAGATATCAGGAAGGAAATGAGACAATATGCAGAACAAGCCAAGGAACACACAGATAAAGCAACTGAAGAAATCAGAAAGATTATTCAGGAACATAATGAAAAGTTGAATAAGCTGGAAAAATCCATAGACAGACAGCAATCAGAAATTCAGAAGATTAACAATAAAATTACAGAATTAGATAACTCAATAGAAAGTCAGAGGAGCAGAACTGAGCAAGAAGAAGCTAGAATTTCTGAACTCGAAGATAAATCACTTGGCACTAATATATTTGAAGAAAAATCAGATAAAAGATTTTAAAAAATGAAGGAACCTTAAGAATCATTTGGAACTCTATCAAGAGAAATAACCTCTGAGTGATTGGAGTACCAGAACAGGGAGGGATAACAGAAAATACAGAGAAAATTGTTGAGGATTTGTTGGCAGAAAACTTCCCTGATACTGTGAGAGATGAGAAGATATTTATCCAAGATGCTCATCGAACTCCACATAAGGTGGATCTTAAAAGAAAATCACCAAGACATATTATAATCAAGCTTGCCAAAACCAAAGATAAAGAGACAATTATAAGAGCAGCAAGGGATAAAACAGAAGTCACCTACAAAGGAGAGCCAATAAGAATAAGCTCAGACTACTCACCAGAAACGATGCAGGTAAGAAGGCAATGGGATGACATATTTTAAAAAATTGAAGGAAAAAAATTGCCTGCCAAGAATCATATGTCCATCAAAACGGCCTCTTAAATATGAAGGTGAAATTAAGACATTTCCAGATAAGCACAAGTTGAGGGAATTCATAAAAACCAAACCAAAACTACAAGAAATACTAAAGGGAGTTCTTTGGTTAGAAAATCAATAATACGAGGTATCAACCCAAGACTAGAACACTGGGCACTGTCAACCCAGACAGGGAAATCCAAAAAACCAAAGCAAGATTAAAAAAAAAAAAGCCCAACATAGGGTAACAGCGATGTTATTGTATAAAAGAAGACAACATTAAAATAATAAAGAGGGACTAAGAAATGTAATCATACAGCTTCCATATGGAAAGGAAGATATGGCGATATAAGGAAATAAAAGTTAATTTTAAATTTAGAAAAATAGAGATAAATAATAAGGTAACCACAAAGGAGACAAACTACCCTACTCATCAAAATAAAATACAAGGTAAAAATACAGACTCAGCAGAAACAAAATCAACAACAACAAATATGAGGAAAGGACAATATATAAAGAAAATCTACTCAGCACATAAAATCAAGTGGGAAACAGAAACTGTCAAGAAAAAAAGACATCAAAATGACAGCACTAAATTCATACCCATCCACAATTACCCGGAATGTAAATGGATTAAATAAACCAACAGACAGAGAGTAGCAGAATGGATTAAAAAACAAGATCCAAATATATGCTGACTACAAGAGACACACCTTAGACTTAGAGACATAAGCAAACTAAAACTCAAAGGATGGAAAAAATATATCAAATGAACAACAATAAAAAAAGAGCAGGAGTGGCAATATTAATTTCTGACAAAATAGACTTTAAAGTTAAATCCATCAGAAAGGATAAGGAAGGACACTCTATAATGATTAAAGGACGATACTCCAAGAAGATATAACCATATTAAATATTTCTGCACCCAATGACAGGGCTGCAAGATACATAAAACAAACTCTATTGGCATTGAAAAGTGAGATAAACAATACTCCACAATAATAGTAGGAGACTTCAACACACCACTTTCGGCGAAGGACAGGACATCCAGGAAGAAGCTCAGTAAAGACATGGAAGATCTAAATGCCACAATCAACCAACTTGACCTCACAGACATATACAGAACACTCCAACCAACAGCAACCAACTATACTTTCTTTTTTAGTGCACATGGAACATTCTCTAGAATAGCCCACATATTAGGTCATAAAGCAAACCTTCGCAGAATCCAAAACATTGAAATATTACAAAGCATCTTCTCTGACCATAAGGCCATAAAAGTGGAAATCAATAACAGGAAAAGCAGGGAAAAGAAATCAAACACTTGGAAATTGAACAATACCCTGCTCAAAAAAGACTGGATTATAGGAGACATTAAGGATGGAATAAAGAAATTCAGAGAATCCAAAGAGAATGAAAACACTTCCTATCAGAACCTTTGGGACACAGCAAAAGCGATGCTCAGAGGCCAATTTATATCAATAAATGCACACATCCAAAAAGAAGAAAGGTCCAAAATCAAAGAATTATCCCTACAACTTGAACAAATAGAAAGAGAGCAACAAAAGAAACCCTCAGGCACCAGAAGATAACAAATAATAAAAATAAGAGCTGAACTAAATAAAATAGAAAACAGAAAAACAATTGAAAGAATTAACAAGACCAAAAGCTGGTTTTTGAAAAAGTCAAAAAAATTGATAAACCACTGGCCAAACTGACAAAAGAAAAACAGGAGAGGAAGCAAATAAACCGAATTAGAAATGAGATGGGCAATATTACAACAGACCCAACTGAAATTAAAAGAATCATATCAGATTACTATGAAAAAATTGTACTCTACAAATCTGAACACCTAGAAGAAATGGATGAATTCCTAGAAACACACTACCTACCTAAACTAACACAGAAGTAGAACAACTAAATAGACCCATAACAAAAGAAGGGATTGAAAAGGTAATCAAAAAACTCCCAACAACAACAAAAGAAGCCCTGGTTCAGATGGCTTCACTTCAGAGTTCTACCAAACTTTCAGAAAAGAGTTAACACCACTACTACTAAAGGTATTTCAGAGCATAGAAAATGACGGAATACTACCCAACTCATTCTATGAAGCCACCATCTCCCTGATACCAAAACCAGGTAAAGACACCACAAGAAAAGAAAATTATAGACCTATATCCCTCATGAACATAGATGCAAAAATCCTCAACAAAATTCTAGCCAATAGAATTCAACAACATATCAAAAAAAAATAATTCACCATGACCAAGTGGGATTCATACCAGGTATGCAGGGATGGTTCAACATTAGAAAAACAATTAATGTAATCCACCACATAAATAAAAGAGAAGAATCACATGATTTTATCAATTGATGCAGAAAATGCATTTGGCAAAGTTCAACACTCATTCATGATAAAAACTCTCAGCAAAATAGGAATAGAAGGAAAATTCCTCAACATAATAAAGGGCATTTAAACAAAGGCAACAGCCAACATCACCCTAAATGGAGAGAGCCTGAAAACATTCCCCTTGAAATCGGGAACCAGACAACAATGCCCTTTATCACCACTCTTATTCAACATTGTTCTGGAAGTCCTAGCCAGAGCAATTAGGCTAGATAAAGAAATAAAGGGCATCCAGATGGGCAAGGAAGAAGTCAAAGTATCTCTATTTGCAGATGACATGATCTTATACACAGAAAACCCTAAGGAATCCTCCAGAAAACTACTGAAACTAGTAGAAGAGTTCAGCAGAGTATCGGGATACAAGATAAATGTACAAAACTCAGTTGGATTCCTCTACACCAATAAAAAGAACATCGAAGAGGAAATCACCAAATCAATGACATTTACAGTAGCCCCCAAGAAGATAAAATACTTAGGAATAAATCTTACCAGAGATGTAAAAGACTTATACAAAGAAAACTACAGTACACTTCTGCAAGACACCAAAAGAGACTTACATAAGTGGAAGAACATAACTTGCTCATGGATAGGAAGACTTATCATTAGGTGAAGGGAAAGACAGCACAGAATACAGGGGAGGTCAGCACTATTAGACTAAACCAAAAGCAAAGGAGTTTCCTGAATAAACTGAATGCTTCGAAGGCCAGTGTAGCAGGGGCAGGGGTCTGGGGATCATGGTTTCAGAGGACATCTAAGTCAATTGGCATAACCAAATCTATGAAGAAAATGTTCTGCATCCCACTTTGAAGAGTGGCGTCTGGGGTCTTAAAAGCTAGCAAGCAGCCATCTAAGATGCATCAATTGGTCTCAACTCACCTGGATCAAAAGACAATGAAGAACACCAAGGACACAAGGCCATTATGAGCCCAAGAGACAGAAAGGGCCACATGAACCAGAGACTACATCATCCTGAGACCAGAAGAACTAGATGGTGCCCTGCTACAACCGATGACTGCCCTGATAGGGAACACAACAGAGAACCCCTGAAGCAGCAAGAGATCAGTGGGATGCAGACCCCAAATTTTCATAAGACCAGACTTAATGGTCTGACTGAGACTAGAAGGACCCCGGTGGTCATGGCCCCCAGACCTTCTGTTGCCCCAGGATAGGAACCAATCCAGAAGCCAACTCTTCAGACATGGATTGGACTGGACAATGGGTTGGAGAGGGATGCTGGTGAGGGGCGAGCTTCTTGGATCAGGTGGACACTTGAGACTATATTGGCATCTCCTGCCTGGAGGGGAGATGAGAGGGTAGAGAGTGTTAGAAGCTGGGGAAATGGACATGAAAAGAGAGAGTGGATGGAGAGAGCGGACTGTCTCATTAGGGAGAGGGTAGCTGGGAGTGTGTAGCAAGGTGTGTAGGGGTTTTTGTGTGAGAGATTGACTTGACTTGTAAACTTTTACTTAAAGCACAATAGAAATTATTTTAAGAAAAAAGAAAAAGAAAGTAATCAAACGCCATAGTACACTGGGCAAATCTCTTGCAAAAGACCTCCTCGAAGTGCTAAAAAGCAAAGATGTCACTTTGACGGCTAATGTCCACCTCTCTTAAGCCATGGTGTTTTTCAGTTGCTTCATATGCATGTTACAGCTCAATATTAAATAGTGAAGATGAAAAAAGAATTGTTACCTTTGAATTATGGTGTTGGCAAACACTATTGAATATACCACAGACTGCCAGAAAAATGAACAAATTTGTTTGGGAAGAAACACAACCAGAATGCTCCTGAGAAGCGAGGATGGCAAATCTTTGTCTCTTTTACTTTGGACATATTACCAGGAGAGACCAGTCCCTTGAGAAGGACATCTTGCTTTGTAAAGTAGAGAGTCAGCTAAAAAGAGGAACACTCTCAATGAAATGGATTGACACAGTGGCTGCAACAATGACCTCTAGCACAGCAACAATTATAAAGAAAGCGCAGGACTGGGCAGTGTTTCCTTCTGTTGTGTATAGGGTCACTATAAGTTGAAACCACCTCAATGGCACCTAACAACAGCAAGTTCTTCTAGCAATCTTTGAGGTATCTTTTATGTCCATATTATGGGTGATGGAAATTATGCTTAGAGAGAATAAAAAATTACCACTTCCTCGAGACATTCTCTATTGTCTATTGCTTTTCCTCATTGGTAGTCTAATTCCAATATCAATTTAAAAAAAAAGAAAGAAAAAGTTTTATCTCTCTCTCTGATCAAAATGTAATTCAAATTTGATTTAGAGAATTAAAGTTAGCAATATTAATTTAGTCATTTAGCTATCAAAGCTTTTTTTTTCTTCCTAGGATATCAGAAAAGAAGTAATAAAAGTGATTCATTTCCTGGGAAGAGAGCCATCAGAGGAGCTTGTGGAGACGATTGTGAATCATACTTCATTCCAAGAGATGAAGAATAATCCAACCACCAATTACACAGCAATACCAGACGAATTTATGAACCAGAAAGTGTCCCCCTTCATGAGAAAGGGTGAGAAAGTCATGTGGTTTGTTTCTATTGCTTTTGGGAGTCACAAGTTAAAATGGTTACACACAAAAACCTAATGAAGTCTGTTCATGCTAAAGGATCCATCTTATGGTTTTTTCAGTGCTGTCTTACATTTGGCCACCCTCTTCATTGAGTAACCAGTTCTGCCGAGGCATAAAACACTGTATCCAACTGAGAAGTGGTTAACCAAAAGGTCTGTGGTTTGAACCTACCAAACGCTCCATGGGAGAAAGATGTGACTATTGCTATTATAAAGATTACAGCCTTGGAAACTCTATCCACTCTGTCCTATAGGGTTGCTATGAGTTGGAACTGAGTGGATGGCAATTTTTTTTTAATTTTTTCTACTACTTACTTGCTGTTATTCATTGAGTTTTTAGTATATGCAGCATATTATAATAAGAATGACCAGCAGCCACACCAGCACTAACATTAATGCCACTCTCTACTAACATCTACTAAGGCTAACTATGTGTTTTGGTGCTGTATCAGATTTTATATATGTATATACAATCTCTAAATTCTAACTAGAAACTTGGGAGAGAGCTTCTATTATTATCTTACTGTAAAATGAGGAAACAAATTTAGAAGAAGTAGTTAATTTTCCTCTGGCTAAGTGGCAGAAATTTTTTAAGACTAAGTGGCAAAGAAAGAATTAAAATACATGTTTGCTTAGCAAAAATATCAAAGTACAGTGAGGTGAAATTCTATTTAGGAGGAGGCGTGTTCTGATGAGAAATAGTTTATAAAATCCAAAGGCATGCAGAATCTACAAAGTATTGATACATCCTGTTTAACTGATATATAAGGAAGCAGAAACAGAATAGAGAATATATAGCTTTTTAAACCAAATTGTCAGTAAGAGACCCAGGGAATTTTTTAAATAATAGGAATAACAAACCTACCACTGGGTTAAAATGGAGCCCCTAAAAAAGGGTTAATTCTCAATTTATCTATGTTTTAATTATCCATTCCTAACATTATCTCAGGCTCCTTTACCAATATACTCATATGCATTTTTAAAATAAAACACTGGATTTAAAATAATTGTCATGCTAGCAGAGGGCTGTTTACTGCTATCCCCACGTATCCTACCTGATCCTCAGGGTTTACATTTTCTGTCTTCCAATTTTTGTTTTGTTTCAGTAGGAAATTTCAGGATTCCCTGAACTAGGCAGCAGGTGAACCACTGAATAATTTTTAAAAGTGGGTGGCTTTCTTCTTCCAGGGGAGTTGAAAAGGGAGTGGGAAGGGCCTGATAGGTTATTGTAATAACTCAGGTGGGAAATGCTGAGGAGCTTCATTATCTGAAAGAGGAAG
This sequence comes from Loxodonta africana, assembly GCF_030014295.1. Taxonomy (NCBI): domain Eukaryota; kingdom Metazoa; phylum Chordata; class Mammalia; order Proboscidea; family Elephantidae; genus Loxodonta; species Loxodonta africana. The sequence goes on from NC_087346.1 coordinate 85,616,763, forward strand.
CTGGAATGGAGAGGAGGTAATGGATATGAAGAACACATGAATGTGAATAAAGACAGATATTGGGACTGAAGATAAAAATTTATGCCTTGGATAGCCAGTGTTGGCATTAATCAGGTTATGGAAAATAGCACAAATAAAACATAATTTGGTGGGAAGAAAATACATTTGTTTTTGAACTAGCTGAATATGGAATGCTTCTGCATCATTCAGGTGTTAATGTCATGTAGGCAGTTAGATATGGAGGCATAAGGCTGGATTTGAGACTTATCAGCATGACCATGGTATTGACACCTTGAGAGTGGGTGAAACATGGATCATATATCGAGAATCCCAACATTGAGGAAAAATTGCAGAAGAAAAATTAAGTGAAAGATAATAATAAGGGTAAGTCAGAGAATTAAATGTGTTTTTTTGTTTTTTTTTTTTTAGCCCTTCAGGACAACCCATCTTTGCAAGTTCAATTATGCATATTACCTAGGATATAAGTAAAATAAAGAATCATTGATGTTGTGAGAATAAAATTTGATTAGTTATTAATAAAGGTGATAAATATTAAAAATCTCATTATTCTGGCTCAAAGACATAATTAATATTGTTATTTCTCCTTTGTTACAGGAATCGTAGGAGACTGGAAGAATCACTTTACAGTAGCCCTGAATGAAAGATTTGATATGCACTATGAGCAGGAAATGAAAGGGTCTACACTGAAATTACAAACCAAGATCTAAGAAGGGCTTTCTTGTCTTAATATTTCTGAGAATAAACTTTCTTTTCAGCATGCTTCGATTTTTTTCCAAGATTGGTAGAGAGGAAAATTTAAAAATGTTATTTTCAATGCTTTTTAGAATATAATCCGTACCTGTGATTTCCTTCTTGATTTTGTTTCACTTTCCTCAAAATGGCTTAATTTAGAATTTATCTTTGCATAAATGGAAGACTGAAGTTGTCCCCGTCTTTAAATTATGAAGTCTACAGGACACAAAGGACACTCACAACTAATTGTGAGTTTTAAAAAATGTTTTTTATTGAAGTATTCTAAGTTATTTGGCCCAAACATTAAAATACTTTAAAAGATCAGTATTAATGTAGTAGGTAAAAAAGTTATATTGACATTTTCAAGTGTATTAGTTGTTTAAGAACTTGAATTTTATCTAAGCCTCACTTGTTGCTCAAGTAGGCAATAATTGCTCATTCTATGTAAGCCTTAGTAATTTACTGGAGCCCTGGTGGCACAGTGGTTAAGAGCTCAGCTGCTAACCAAGAGATTGGCAATTGAAATCCACCATCTGCCCCTTGGAAACCCTATGTGACAGTTCTACTCTGTCTTATAGGGTCACTATGAGTTGGAATCTAATTGACTTGATAGGAACAGATTTTTTTTTTTAGATTAATTTTACTGTATGATGGGAGAGTTCTTAATCATATTGACCAATCAGGAGTCAAGTGAAGGTTCATGAGTTAGGTTTACATGGTTTTGTAAGCTCTTCAGATAAAGGGGCAATAAAGCCTCTTCTTTCTGCTTTTTCATTTTTTATATTTTTTTCTTACAAATATTATACAAATGAGCTATGAGAGTGATATAGGGGCACATATTATTTTGGCTTCTCAGTTATATAAAAATAAACAAGCATTCCAAATGCTTCATTTTTGACATTACTTTTTTAGTGATTAGTGATCTATATATACATATATATCATTGTACCTGGAATCTGAAAATTGTGGCAGAAAAATTAAATAATTACCACAAATTGTGGGCCTAACAGAACTGATTTTCATATGCTTCTAAATAATTCCAATGACCTTTATTCATGTTTATGTACCTTCAGCTAATTTGAAATACTTATGTCTTAGATTTCCTTCTATTGCATATCCAGTGGAATGAAAGGAAGCTCTGCAAACTTAAGTTTTTAGACTGTGGTGTTTGTTGATAAACAAATAAATAAAATTTTTAAAATGTTTAGATAATTTTTGTTGGTATATATCACTTTTTTACTGCATTGCATTGATTTTTTCGGTAGGAGGATTATTATAACAACCAATGCTTCTTTTCTCTAAGACAGAACACACACAAGATCATGACAGACTCACTGAGTCTTCAGAATTATAACACTCACCATTTTAATTCCTCCAATAAAAAGTCAAAACTAGGGAGAAAGCAATATGATTTGTTATGTGCTTTTTTTTTGGAGAGAAGTCCAGAAATTTTTCAGCAGCCTGTTCAATAATTACTTACATTTTTGAAAACTAAAAGGTATTGTTTAAAAAATATTATGTAGTTGTTCATCTTACAAAAATTGGAGAGTCCTGGAAAAGACTTAAGATTTTGCTGGGAATAGGGAGGGAATCGGTAGCTGAATCTTAACTCTTCAAGGCAACAATTGTTATTTATTGTATTTTTTATGTACTAACATTTGTCATGATTATTTTTTTACCTACCATTCTACTACATAATAACTTTCTCATTAAATGCATTATGAAACTCATAGTTGATACTACTTACATATAACTAAACAAGAGTTAATCCAATTATCTTTCTGACATCAGCCCTTAGTGGGGCAGATTTGTTAACTTGGCTGAATTTTGGACTAATCACATTTCTCAAGAACTTGCAATGAAATTTCTTATACCTGCCTAGAAGAAGGGAGGGGCCTGGCTCTAGCTTAAATTTCACATAAAAACTCTAAACACCCTTAGATTTGTTGACATATTCCCTGAGCTGGGCTTATAGTCTTTGTGTAGGCTGCAGTCAATGAGGACCATGTATAATATCATGGGGTAAGTTACACAGACTTGGTGACTATAACTTTTACTCTGTGTCTCTAGGAAAGCTAGAAACTTATGGTTACCCAATGCTTAAGGTTTACTAATAATTAGACCTCTAGAACAACACCTTCAACTCCAATGCTAGATGCATACAAGCACTTAATAAATGTTTGCTGACTGACCGATTGATTAGTGTCATATCAAAACTAGATAGTGCTCAATAAACATTTATTTATGAGGGTGTTGTTGTTGCTAGTTGTTGTGGAGTCAATTCTGACTCAGAGTGACCCCAGGTGTATAATTGCTCATAATTTGAGACATGCCATAAAGTAAATTTAGTAAATAATTAAATGGGAGAGAATGTACAAATACCATGCACAGGAGAATTTCAACTAATTATTCATAACTCACAAGTCTTAGGGTGGTATATGCATAGTAAATTTTTTTCTAAAATGTAGCATGAAATAAGAAACTCTTTCTTCAAAAATATCAATAAAATTGATAAACATCTAGCAAGTCTGACAAGTGTAAAAAGATACAAGATGTAAATCACCAATATTAGGAAGGAAACAAAGAATAGCTCCACTGATTCTGCACCCAATGAAAGAATAATAAAGAAATACCACAAATAACTTTATGCTCATAAATTTGACAACTTAGAAAAAAAGGACCAATTCCTCAAAAATGACAAGCTCAAAAAAATTGAAATAGATAACCTGAATGAATCTATCACTGTTAAGTAGGTTAAATGTGTCATTGAAATTCTCTTGAAAAATAAATTCCCAGGCATAGACATTTTAGTGGAAAATTTTATAAAATATGTAAAAAAGACCTAAGACTACTTTTACACAATCTCTCCAAGAATATAAAGGGTAAGGGAACAATTTCCAAGTAATTCTATAAGAAAAGTATTATTCTTACATGAAATCCAGATAAAGGCAGTGCAAAGAAAGATAATTAAAGACCAATATCTTTCATGAACTTGGACACTAAAATCCTCAATAAAATATTATCAATCTGAACCTAATATATAAAAATAATTACACACCATGAACAATTGGAATTTATTTTAGTTATGTAGAATTATTTTATATAGGGTCGCTTTGAGTCAGAATTAACTTGATGGTAACAGGATTTTGGTTTCTCGGTGGTATAGTGTTAAGCGTTGAGCTGCTAACCCACCAGCAGCTCTGCAGGAGAAAGGTGTGATAGTTGGCTTCTGTAAAGATTACAGCTTTTAGAAGCCATTTAGGGAAGTTCTATCGTGTCCTGTAGAGTCATTATGAGTTGGAATTGACTCTATGGCAAGAAGTTTGATTTTTGACGGTGCAACAGTTAAGTGGAAACCCTGGTGGTGTAGTGGTTAAGTGCTGCGGCTACTAACCAAGAGTTCAGCAGTTCAAATCCACTAGGCGCTCCTTGGAAACTCTATGGGGCAGTTCTACTCTGTTCTATAGGGTCGCTATGAGTCAGAATCGACTTGATGGCAGTGGGTTTTTGGGTTTTAACAGTTAAGCAGCTCAGCTCCTAAACAAACAATTAGTGGCTGGAATCCACCCAGTGGCTCTTCTGGAGAAAGACCTGGCGATTTGCTCCCATAAAGATTACAGCTTAGAAATCCCTATGGGGCAGTTCTACTCTGTCATTGGGGTTACTATGAGTTGAAATCAGTGTAATCTACCATATCAATATGCCAAAGAAGAAAAATCATATGATCACATCAATCAATGCCCATTCATAATAAATAGTCTCAGTAAACTAGAAGAGAACTATGTTAACTTGACACAGGGTGTTATGGATTAAATTGTGTCCCCAAAAAATGTGAGTTATAAATCCTAACCTCTATGCCTGTGGTTATAATCCCAGTTGGGAATGAGTTATCTTTTTATGTTAATGAGGCAGGATTAGTGTAGAATGTATCTCAATTTCTTTTGAGATAAAAAAGAGATTAAATACAAACTAGAAGCAGAGATGTGGGAACGTATGCTAAGGCACATGAAAATCACCCAGAAGCAGAATTTCAAAGATTCAAGAACCTTCTTCCAGAGCCGACAGACAGGGAAAGGCTTCTGCTAGAGCTGGCACCCTGAAATGAGACTTCTAGCCTCCTAAACTGTGAGAGAATAAGTTTCCGTTAGTTAAACCACTAACTTGTGATGTTTCTGTTATTATGGCACTAGAAAACTTAGAATTTGGTACCGAGAAATGAGGGTGCTGCTCTAACAAATACCTAAAATGTGGAAGCGGTTTTGAATTTGAGTAATGGGTAGAGGCTGGATGAGTTTTCAGGTGTCTATTATCAAAAGCCCACACGTCTGTCAGTTTGTTGTACTGTGGGGGCTTCCATGTTGCTGTGATGCTGGAAGCTATGCCATCTGTATTTAAATACTAGCAGGGTCACCAATAGCCCACAGGTTTCAACTGAGCTCCCAGACAGAGACAGACTAGGAGGAAGGACCTGAGGGTCTAACTTCTGAAAGGAATTATTCAGTGAAAACCTTATGAATAACAGTGGAACATTGTCTGTTATAGTGCCAGAAGATGAGCCCCTCATGTTGGAAGGGACTCAAAATAAGACTGGGGAAGAGCTGACTCTTTAAAGTAGAGTCAATCTTAATGATATGGAGAGAGTCAAGCTTTCGGGACCTTCATTTGCTGATGTGGCACAATTCAAAATGAAAATAAATAGTTGCAAATATCCATTAATAATAGGAGCATGGAATGTATGAAGTATGAATCTAGGAAAATTGGAAATGGTCAAAAATGAGATGGAATGTATGAACATTGATATCCTAGGCATTAGTGAGCTGAAACAAACTGGTATTGAGTATTTTGAGTCAGACAGACATATGGTCTACTATGCCAGGAATGAAAACTTGCATTAATTATCAGAAAGAACATTTCAAGAACTATCCTGAACTACAGCTCTGTCAGTAATAGGATAAAACCCATATGCCTAAAAGAAAGACCAGTTAATATGAGTATTATTCAAATTTATGCACAAAACACTATGGCCAAAGATGAAGAAGTTGAAAACTTTTACCAGCTTCTACAGTTTGAAATTGATTGAACATGCAGTAAGGGTGCATTGATAATTACTGGTGACTGGAACGTGAAAGTTGGAAACAAAGAAGAAGAATCAGTAGTTGGAAAATATGGCCTTGGTGATAGAAACGATGTCAGAAATTGCACGACTGAATTTTGCAAGGCCAACAACTTCTTCATTGCCAATACCTTTTTTTTCAACGACATAAATGGCAACTATCCACATGGATTTCACCAGATGGAATACATAGGAATCAAATTGACTATATCAATTGACCACATGGTAAAGCTAATATCACCAGTCAGGACAAGGCCAGGGCCGACTGCTGAACAGACCATCAATTGCTCATATGCAAGTTCAAGTTGAAGCTGAAGAAAATTAGAACAAATCTATGAAAGCCAAAGTATAACCTTGAATATATCTCACTTGAACTTAGAGACCATCTCAAGAATAGATTCGATGCTTTGAACACTAATAACGGAAGACCACACAAATTGTGGGATAACATCAGGGACATCACATACGAAGAAAGCAAGAGATCATTAAAAAGACAGAAAAGAAAGAAAATACCAAAATGGTTGTAGAAGAGCCTCTGAAGCTTGCTTTTGAACATCAAGTAGCTAACGTAAAAGGAAGAAATGATGAAATAAAAGAGCTGAACAGAAGATTTTAAAGGGTGATTGAGAAGACAAAGCATGCTGTTATAATGACATGTGCAAAGACATGGAGTTAGAAAACCAAAAGGGAAGAGCACTCTCAGCGTTTCTCAATCCAAAAGAAATGGAGGAAAAAATTCAAGCCTTGAGTTGAAATATTGAAGGATACTATGGGGAAAATATTAAACAAGGCAGGAAGCACCAAAAGAAGATGGAAGGAATACACAGAGTCATTATACCAAAAATAACTGGTTGACGTTTAACCATTTCGAGAGGTAGCATATGATCAGAAATCAATGGTACTGAAGGAAGAAGGCCAAGGAGCAACAAAAAAAAGGAATTGGCAAAAAACAAGGCTCCAGGAACTGACGGAATACTAGTTGAAATGTTTCAACAAATGAATGCTGCTCTGTATGTGTTCCTTCATCTTTGCCAAGAAATTTGGGAGACAGCTACGTAGTTAACTGACTGAAAGAGATCTATAGTTATGCCCATTCCAAAAGAGGGTGATCCAACCAAATGCAGAAATTATCAAACAACATCATTATTATCACACACAAGTAAAATTATGCTAATGATCACTCAAAAGCAGCTGCAGCAGTACATCGACAGAGAACTGCCAGAAATTCAAGCCAGATTCAGAAGAGGGCTTGGAACAAAGGACATCATTGCTGATGTCAGATAGATCATGGCTGAAAGCAGAAAATACTAGAAAGACGTTTACCTGTGTTTCATTGACTACACAAAAGTATTCTACTCTGTGGGTCATAACAAATTATGGATAACATTGCAAAGAATGGGAAACACAAAACACTTCATTGTGCTCATGAAGAACCTGTACATAGATCAAGAGGCAGTCGTTTGAACAGATCAGGGGATACTTTGTGGTTTAAAGTAAGGAAAGGTGTGTATGAGGTTGTATCCTTTCACCATACTTATTTGACCTGTATGCTGAGCAAATAATCCGAGAAACTGGACTATATGAAGAAGAACAGGGCATAGGGATTGATAGAAGACTCATTAATAAGCTGTATTGTGCAGATGATACAACCATGCTTGCTGACAGAGAAGAGGACTTGAAGCATTTACTGGTGAATACCAAAAACCACAGCCTTCAATGTGGATTACACCTCAACATAAAGAAAACAAAAATCCTCACAGCTGTACCAATAAGCAACATCATGATAAACAGAGAAAATACGGAAGTTGTCGAGGTTTTCTTTTGACTTGGATCCATAATCAACAACTGTGGAAGCAACAGTCAAGAAATAAAACCACACACTGGACTGGACAAATATGCTGCAAAAGACCTCTTTAAAGTGTTAAAAATCAAAGACGTCTCTTTGAAGCCTAAAGCCACCCTGAACCAAGCCATGATGTTTTCTGTTGCCTCATATGCATGCTGGACAATGAATTACAAAGACTGAAGAAGAGTTGATGCCTTTGAATTGTGGTGTTGGCAAAGGATATTGAATATACCATGGACTGCCAAGAGAATGAACAAATTTGTCCTGGAAGTACAATCAGAATGCTCCTTAGAAGCAAAAATGGAGAGACTAAGTCTCTCACATTTTGGACATGTTATCAGGAGGGATCAGTCCCTGGAGAAGGACTTCATGCTTGGTAAATTAGAGGGTCAGTGAAAAGGAGAAAATCCCTCAACTAGGAGGATTGACCCAGTGACCACAACAATGGGCTCAAGCATAACGACAATTGTGATGATAGCACAAGACTGGGCAGTGTTTTGTTCTGGGTCCTACGAGTCAGAACTGACTTGATGGCACTTAAAAACAACCAAAAGCAAAAACCAAACCCAGTGACGTCGAGTTGATTCTAACTCATAGCGACCCTGTAAGACAGAGTAGAACTGCCTCATAGAGTTTCCAAGGAGCGCCTGGTGGATTTGAACTACTGACCTTTTAGTTAGCAGCTGTAGCTCTTAACCACTATGACACCAGGGTTTCCTTAACAACAACAGCAAGAATTATTAAAGCCTAGATTGCCTTGAAGAGACTGTCGGCAGAATTATGGATGTCAAAAGAAATTCTGCTGAGGGCCTACAAGGAAGTGAGGAGAGCTATAAAGAAAGTCTCTATCATCTTAGAGAATGCATATGGCACTAGCAAAAGAATGTTACTAGAAACATAGACATTAAATGTGCTTCTGGTGAGGCTTTAAAAGAAAATGATGAACATGTGATTGGACAATGGAGGAAGAGTGATAGTTTTTATGAAGTGGCAAAGATCTTGTCTGAATTATGTTCAAATGTCTGATGGAAGGTAGAACTTGTAAGTGATGAACTTAGATATATGGATGAGGAGAATTCTAAGGAAAATGTTGAAGAGCCCAGGTGGTCTCTTCTTGCCACTTATAGTAAAGTGTGAGAGTAAAGAGATGTACACAAAAGTGAACTGTGCAAAATGAAAACAAAACATAAGATTTGGAAAATTTGTTGTACAAACTAAGGACATGTGCCCTAGAATTTTCACCAAGAATGAGGCAGCATAGTCTTTTGTTAAAGAGGCTAAGTCTGTGACTGATGAATTTAATCAACTACCACAGCAGAAAACCCATAAGTTTAGACTGAAGGGGACAGAGAAAGAACGCAAGAAGAGAATGTTGTCTGCCTCTTGGAATTCTACAGGCAGAAAACAGGTCAAAGGAGTTACACCTGTTGACCTCCAAGGAGTAGCTTGGAGATCAGCAGAACTGTTGGAAGGAACACCAGAAGCAGGGTCTTTTCATTTTCAAAATTTGGGGCCACAGTCTCCTCAATCTCAAAGGATGGGGCCACAGAAATCTAGGTTTCAATGAATCTGATCTTCGCCAACTTGGTTCCGGAGTGTGAGGCTGCTGTTAAGGTGTGCCAGGAAGTGGGATCACTGCCCAAATCTGAAGGGGCAGGGCGGCCATACTTAAGGGACAGAAGAAAGGGGACTACCAGGGCCATGTGAGTAGGATTGCCACTCACATGGACTAGGAAAAGGGGGCTGTCCAAAGCTGAGCGAGCAGAATGACTGTCCCAGTGGGCCTGGAAGTTGGAGCTGAAACCCAGAGCCAACATCCAGAGCCTGAAGGGAAAGGCCATTTCCCAGATGGTCTCAAAGAACAGAGGATTATTTTCAAGCCTGAGAGCAAATGCAATGTGTTTTGCTGGGTTTTGGACTCGCTTGGCACCCATTATATCTTCTTTTCCACAAAGTTCTCCCATATGTAATGGAAATGTCTACCTTGTACTTGTTCAACCATTGTATTTTGGAAACACAATTTTTACTCTAGATTTCACAGGTTCATAGACGAACACAATTTTTGTCCCAGGATGGAATATGTCTAAGGCCTCACCCATTTACGATTTAGATGATTCAGAAGATGAGATTTTGAACTTGAGTTTGATATAAGACTTTTGGGATGATGTGATGCAGTGAATGTGTTTTGCATATAGCAAGAGCGTAAATTTTGGGGGATCAAAGGATGGAATGTTATGGATTGAATTGTGTCCCCCAAAATTTGTGTTGTAAAATCTAACCTCCATACCTGTGTTTATAATCCAATTTGGGAATAGGTTGCCTTTATTATGGCAATGAAACAGGATTAGTGTAAGGTATATTTTGAGGCAATCTCTTTTGAGATACAAAATAGATTAAGTGTAAGCTAGAAACAAAGGTAGGGGAGTATTGATGCCAAGGCCCATGAAGATTGCACAGAAGCAGAAATTCAAAGAGGAAAGGACCTTCCTAGACAGCCAATAGAGGGACAAAGACTTTCCCTAGAGCCAGCGCCCTGAACTTGGACTTCTGGTCTCCTAAACTGTGAGACCATAAATTTCTGTTTGTTAAAACCACCGCTTCTGTTATTTCTTTTATAGCAGCACTAGATAACTAAGACACAGGGTGTCTACAAAAACTGCAGCTCACATCATACTCAACTGTGAAAGAATACATTTATTTTCTCCCCTTAAGATCAGGAATTAGGTAAGAATGTGTAATCACTCTTCTCATCACAGTACTAGAAGTTCTAGCCACCTCAACAAAACAAGAAAAATAATTGAAAGGCATATAGATTATAAAAGAAGAAATAAAATAATCTCTGTTTGCAGTCAACATGATTGTGTGCATAGAAAATGCCCCAGAATTTACAAAAAATCTTCTAAAACTAGTAAGTTAGATCAACAAGTTTGTAGGATAAAAGATAAGTGCACAATAATGACTATGTGATGACCAAAATTATAGACACATTATCCTCCTCAATCATTTCAAAGAAATGAAATATTGAGCTACAAATTTAAAATATATGCAGAGTCTTTATGCTGAAAACTACATAATACAGCTGAATGGAATCAAAGACCTAAATAAATGTAAAGATGTACTGTTCTCATGGATTGGAAGCATAGTGAGTGTTAATTCTCCCAAATGGGTCTATTGGTTTAATGCAATTCTTATAAAAATTCCAAAGTTATTTGGTGGATGTGGACAACGGCAACCTGAGGCACCCTATGATGTTGGAACTGTCCTCTATGTTGATTATCCTGGTGGATAAAAAAAAAAAAAAAAAGGATAAAATACACATTGGATAAAATTGCATAAAACAAAACACATACGCACAAATTAGTACACATAAAATTGAGGAAATTTGAACAAGATTTTTGGATTGTTTCTGTCTTAGGCTGAGTTCCCTAGAGGAGCACAACCGGTGAAACATATCTGTAAATATATAGGAAGATTTACTTTAAGGAAATGGCTCATGCAGTTGTGGGGGCTGGCAAGTCTCAAATCCGTGGATCAGGCATTAGGCTGGAGGCTTCTGCTGACTCACGTGGTTGCACGGGCTAATGAACCCAAAATCTGCAGGTCAAGCTGCAGGTTGCTAGCTCACTTCTCAAGAACCGAGGTCAGAGGATGGCAAGTTGAATGCAGGATTGAGAAATAGAGATATTTGCCAGAATAGCCATATACATTAGATGCAGGCCATGCCCCTAAGGAAATTCAATATTCAACTAATTAGCTGCTTACGTCAGATCACAAAATGCAGGATAATTACATAATATCTGCCAAACCACTGAGAATCATAGCTTAGCCAAGTTCACATATAACCTTAACCATCACAGTCCATCCCTTGTCAATTTGGCAGCTATACTGATCTCCTTAAACAATAAATAATCTCTAAGTAAAGACAGTTCTAAAGCCATACTTGCACCTAACATGATACAACCAAAAATGCATTAGCCACATTTACATCTTATATTTTAGAATAAATAAGGAAGGGAAGAAAACAAATATATTTGCTATACAAATATGCACAAATACTTGTATAACAAAGTAAGGAAGAAATACAATTACAGTCTTTATTTCTGCAACTGGTACTGTGGTCATAGCTGGTATTTAGAACTACCTTCTTCCACCACCCATTCCGTATTCCCTTTGCCTTCAGCAAGCACCTCAGCAGGCCTTGGTTCTTAACTGGTGGGGTGACACAAAACTTCATTCCTGAAGGATTGGGGCCATTAGTTATATTGGAATTGAGATGACGTAGTTTTCCATTGATATTAATCACAAGGCCTGCTAGTACTATGAGATGTCCTAAGGGCTCTCTTGCATTCCAGACATATTCTTCTTTGCCTCCATTACATAATATCAATATAATTTCCCCTTCGTAATGAAGATCAATCACACCAGCCAATATGTTAACTTTCTTCTTTGCCTGTTGTCCTAGAGGCATGAGGACCCCAAAGTGTCCAGGTGGCATTCTTAACTTACAGTTTAATGGAATCGTTGTTGTGTCTTCTGTTGGGAGCATTCCTCCCCTTGGAACTAAGACCTCTAGACCCACAGAGCACAGGGTTGCAAGGACAGGAAGCAAAAATTTTTTGAGTGAGTTTCTAGGGGTAAAAATGAGTGGTGTCAGACCCAGTTCCATACCTCAATTCCTGGAGCCATGAATCCTGCTGTGAGAGAAACAGAACCATATACTAGATGCTGGTTTAGAGCATATACAGCCTCCTAGAGGACACTGAATAAACCCTAAAGGTAATGTCACCTTGCTGGCACCATTATTGTGTCTTTATAAGCCATTCCATTGTTCTATAAAGTCACTTGCTTCAGTATGATGGGGAACATGGTAAGACGAATGAATTCCGTGAACGTGGGCCCATTGCCACACTTAATTTGCTGTGAAGTGAATTTCTGGATCAAGGCAATGCTTTGTAGGGTACCATGATGATGGATAAGGCATTCTGTAAGTTCATGGATGTTAGTTTTGTCAGAAGCATTGTGTTTAGGGAAGTCAAATCCATAACCAGAGTAAATGTCTAAGTCAGTAAGAACAAAACACTGCTCTTTCCATGATGGAAATGGTCCAATAAGCAACCTGCCACAAGGTTGCAGGTTGATTGCCCCTCGGAATAGTGCCATATCAAGGACTCAGTAGCTGGCAGATTGGGCACCCAGCCAAACTGCCTTTGTGAATGGAAGTCCATGTTGCTGAGCCAAAATCTCCAATCCTGCCACAATGACCACTTTGTTCATGAGCCTGCTGGTAAATGACAGTAGTGGCTGGGTTAAGAGGCTTACTGGTATCCACAGAATGCTGAGAATGCTCTAGGGATAAAAATAAATAAATAAATAAACAAACAAACAAACAAAAAAAGAAAAACCCATTGCCATCGAGTCAATTCTGACTCATAGCTAAGCTATAGGACAGAGTGGAACTGCCCCATAGGATTTCCAAGAAGCACCTGGTGGATTCAAACTGCTGTCCTTTTGGTTAGCAGTCGTAGCACTTAACCACTACACAACCAGGCTTTCTACTTTAGTGAGAGGTAACGTATTTACTGTGCTCTCTGTTTAGTGATAAAAGTACGTACGATTTTTCCTTTTTTTGTCAGCAACGTTAGGGGTTTCTCTTACCTACTGAGGTAGAATTTTTTAAATGGTGAGGATAGGTCTTTTGAATATTATAACAAGGGTCTATGATCCAACCTCTGACTCCTACACTTACTGCAGATATTTCTTTAAATTATGCGGGAAAATAAGCCAACTTGTTCTCAACATCTTCGGAAGGAACTTTAACTAGCAAGCAATTTCCTAACTCTAAGAGATCTTCAAAGTTACTGTCCTGACCTGTCCACATGCCTCTTCCCCATACCTCCTTGTCACCAATTTTCCAATCACATTCCCTTCAAAGTCCCTGATCATCCAGCCAAACCATTGGCCACGCCCCATGAATTGGTATACGATTGCACATCTGGTCATCTCTCCTTCCAAGCAAAATACAAACAACAAGGTGTACTGTCCAAAGTTCTGCCCACTGGGACTATTTCCTTTCACCACTGTCCTTCATAGAGGTCCCAGAAACTTGCTGCAGTGCTGTCATTGTCCACTTCCAAATGGTGCCTGCATGCCATGCAGAACCATCTGTAAACTAGGTGCCAGTTTTCTCTTCCTTAGTCAACTGATTGTAAGGAACTTTCTATGAGGTCATAGGTTCTCATGGGAAGAAGAAAGGTAATGTGACAGGAGTGGGGACCATGGGCATTTGGGCTACTTCCTCATGTAACTTACTTGTGCCTCCAGGTCCTGCTTGAGCCTGATGTCCTAGACACTACTTCCATTTAATAACAGGCAATGGCTGTGCCCTTCTGACTTTATGACTCTGTGAGTCAGACAACACCCAGTTCATGAAGGACAACTCAGGCTACATAGTGACTTGGTGGCTCGTGTTTGCACGTTCAGTCTCTACTCAGGTCCTATAGCCCAAAAGCTGTTTCTCAAAAGGAGAGTAGTTATCTGCAGAGTCTGGCAGAGCTTTGCTTCAAAATTTTAAGGATCTGTGCTGTGTTTCACCAATAGGAGCCTTTCAAAAAGACTCCAAACAGCATGTCTATCTGCCTCTGACACTTCAAGAACCATTGAATCAGCTGGATCATATGAACCAAGTGGCAGAGTCACTTTTACGGCAACCTAAACCTGTTGCAGTGCCTTCTCTTGTTTTGGGCTCAAATTAAAACTAGCAGCTTTTCAAGTCACTTGATAAATATGTCAGAGTAACATACCAAAAGAGTGATATGTTGCCTCCAAATTCCAAAGAGACCCACTAGGCACTGTGCCTACTTTTTTTGTCTTAGGAGGGGCTAGATGTAACAACTTATCCTTCACTTTAGAAGAAATATCTCAAGATGCCCCACACCCCTTGACTATTATAAGTTTTACTGAAGTGGAAGGTGCTTGAATGTTTATTGGATTAGTTTTCTGCCATCTAGCACATGAACGTTTTACCATTATGTCTAGAGCCATTGATATTTCTTCTTTACCAGCCCCAATCAGTGTAATATCAATGTAATGGAGTACTGTGATGTCTTGTGGAAGGGAAAGGCCATCAAGTTCCTCAAAGACTAAACCATGACATAAGGTTGGAGGGTTGTTATGCCCCTGAGATGGGACAGTGAAGGTGTATTGCTAGTCTTGCTAGCTAAAGGAAAATAACTTCTGGTGATCCCTCTAAGCCAGAACGAAGAAAAAGGCGTTGGCCAAATTAGTAGCTGCACACTAGGTACTGGGAGATGTATTAATTTCTACAAGCAATGAAACCACATCTGGAACTGTAGCTGCAAGTGGAGTCACCACCTGGTTAAGTCTATGATAACCCACTGTCTTTCTCCAAGATCCATCTCTCTTTCTTTTTTTTTTTTTTGTAGACGCCAAACAGGCAAGATAAATGGGGATATGGTGTGAATCACCACCCCTGCATACTTTAAGCCCTTGATAGTGGCACTTATATCTGCAGTC
Organism: Loxodonta africana; assembly: GCF_030014295.1. Lineage (NCBI taxonomy): Eukaryota > Metazoa > Chordata > Mammalia > Proboscidea > Elephantidae > Loxodonta > Loxodonta africana. Next base: position 85,632,008 of record NC_087346.1, read on the forward strand.
CGTTCAAGAATGCAGTATTGTTCTTTGTTTACTATTTTCCTAGGTAGGAGCAATTCTATTAGCTTTCACTTGGATTTTCCTACAATAATATCTGTTACTTCACCTGTCAGGGATCCAATCTGGAGGCTGTACCGGTTGCTGAGTATTTCCATTCCAATTATGCATTCTGGAACTGGGAAAATCACTACAGGATGGATCTGAGTATCCACTTAACCCACTGTGAGATGGATCTGAGCTAAGACTCCATTAGTAATCTGACCTTCTTATGCTCCTACTCTGATTGGTGGTCCAGAGTGACATTGGAATTAGTGTCAGTTCAAAGCCAGTGTCCAGTAATTTTGCAAAAAATTCTGATTATTTCTTTCTCCCTGATGAACAATCACTCTCATAAAACGTTGTAGATTCTTTTTGGGAAGGCTGGGAGAAAGATTTTGAGGGCACTGGGTTGGGAGAAAGACTAACAGTACAAATTTTGGGCAGTGTAGCGAGGTCCTTTTTCAAGTGGACCCAGCCTCCCCTTCATTCAAGGGGTTTTGGGATGTAAACTTGCTAAAATCTGGAAATTGACTGAGAGACCATGACTCTCTATTCTGGCAATTTGAGTTAGACTGCCATTCACTTGACCTAGAATTCCTCCATGTGTACAGACCAAGTAAATATTTAGTAGAATTCCCTTTTATTTCCCTCTTATGGCACTACGACTAAGTAGCCAATGTCATAAATCCATATGAATCAGACTAATTACTGCTTTTACTCCCCTGTCATTATGATAACCACACTCACTTTGCCTTTGGCAATTAAGTACCGCCACTTGACCTCTACAACTCTGGTCCAATCAGCCCAATTGTAGTTAGTATATTAATTCAGTTAGAACAATTACTACCATCAAATCTGACTTACATAAAAAATCAATCAGGATCCTGGGTCTAGCTACACAAATTTGTTTCTTACCGTTGTTGTGAAAGGTGTGTCCTCTGGACACTCCATAAGTGGGACTGTGGGTACAATCTGATATATCCATTCTAACATGCCAATTTCCCTAAGCCTTTGGATACCTTCTTCTACAGTATACCAAGGCAGTTCTGATGTTTCCATTTGATTCAGTGTAGGCCACTGCTTAATCCATGCTTCAGTGAAGCAATCAAACTATTTCTAACCTCTCAAGATGAGACATTGAATGAAGAATCTGTGCTTAGTGGGTCCATATCCATAAACCCACACTGATCCATTACCGCATACCCTTAATAGCCATTCTCCCACATATTTCCCAGGTTTCTGTTAGTACATATAAAAAGAATCAAGCAGTTCTTTTGGTCACATTTTGTATTTCACCTCTTAGGGCTTGCTGAGACATAAGTCTAGTTATAGGTCTAGAAGCAAAAGTAGGTGGCAGAGTTAAGTCTTGGGGTCATTCAGCAATGTCTTGTAAGGTATCTTCTTCAGGCTATGTCCCAGGCAATGCCCCAGGCACCACCCCAGGCAATCTTAGACAAAGACTCTTCGGACACAGCTGGATTAATCTCATCAGATGGGGGTGGAACAGGTAATAGCTTTACTAGGGAAGTTGGTTTAGTAGACCAAGATGAAATAATCTCTTCAGATGGGAGTAAGAGGGCTGGTTCTGTTGGCGGGAGTGAGTCAATGAAATTTAGGAGTTCAATGTCCCCAGCTTGCTGATCATCTGCCCATATGTTGTAATTCAGCCACTCTTACGATGACTCTTGGTTTAATTTTTGGCTATATCAGCTCTGTTACTACAAGAAATAAGGTTTTCTTTCAGGTCACAAGTGGCAACTTTCAGGTCCTGTATATAGCACTTGAGCTGTGACTCTGAAGCCTTGAACATTCCTTTCTTTCGCCACTTTGTCTGCTGAAAGTAGAACTGACCGACCAGCTTTCTTATACTTCTTATTCTGACAAAATTGTAGAAAAATATCAAATATGCAATTACCCAGAGGCTTGTTTCTCACAAATATTTAATCCAATGGTGGTGATATTTTGCACATTCCTATTGCCACTTCATGCCATTGATTAGCAGGGTCCCTTTAGTACTGGAGACAGAATCATCAGCACTTTTAAGATTAGTCAGAGTTGAGAACCAATTTAGAAAACTTATTCTTATAATTTTGTTCCTCTAGAAACTCTCCTGGTACTAAATGCTAGCTTCTCTAGAAGACCAAAACCAGTGAAGCACATATATAAACATAGAGAGAGATAATTATTTCAAGGGAATGGCTCATTCAGTTGTGGAGGCTGGTAAGTTCCAAATCCGTGGGTTAGGCATTAGGCTGGAGGCTTCTCCTAATTCATATGGTTGCAGGGGATGATGAACCTAAAATCAGCAAGTCAGGTGGAAGATTGCTGGCTCAATGAGTTGTTCTCTGAGTTGCTGAAGCTGTCGAACCCCTAAATTTGCAGGTCAGGAGACAAGCTTCTGGCTCACATCCAAACACCAGAGATCAAAGAATGAGGAGTTGGATGCAGGATCAAAAGAGAGAGAGATTTGCCAGAACATCCATACATATGGGATGCGGGCCACACCCAAAAGAAACTCCTGTGAGCAATTGGCATGGTTGCTCACATCAGATCACAAAATGGAGGATGATTACATAATATCTGCAAACCATTGAGAATCATGGCCTAGCCAAGTTGACACAACTTTAATCGTCATAGTATCTGTGTCAAAATACTGGCTGTGGTATTCTACTTTTTTGTGTGATGCTATCTTTGGGGGAAACTGGTTAAAGGGTACTTAGGGTCTGTATTTCTTACAACTATATGTCATTGTACAATTATCTCAAAATAAGGCATTTAAGTAAAAAAAAAATCTGCTTTTCTAAACCCTTGAGACATGTCTCTTTCCTTCTCAGTCTCCATTTTAGTTTTCCATCTTAGTACTGGAATTGTCACAACTTAAGTTCTCCATCCTTGTATCTTCATTATTTGCATTTATCCTTTAAAAGATTTCCTCGATTCTTATATATTTAAATATCATATATGGAGTATTTGAGTATGAATCACCATGGATGCATAAGATGGTAGGTAGAATTTAATGAGTATGATAGCCAGACTCCAGCATAGCCCCAGTGATTCCTCTCCTCCTTGTGTTTATGACCTTGTGTAGTCCCTTCTTGGATCTGTGTACGTGACCAATAAGCAGCAAAAGTGATAGTCTGATGTCTGAGACTAGGTCATAAAAGGCACTATGGCTTCCAGTTTATTCTCTCTTTCTTGGATCACTTGCTCTGGAGGAATCCAGCTGCCACGTCAAGAGGGTACTCAGCACTCTGTGGATAAGGCCTCATGGCAAAAACAAAAACAAAACAAAAAAAAACCACGGGTCTTTTGAAGCTAGCATACAGCTGAGGACTCCTGCCAATAGTCATGTGAGTGAAGCATCTTGAAAGCAAATCTTCCAGTCTACTCCTAATCAAGTTTTCAGATGATTGGAGTCATAATCCACAATTTAAATGAAACCTCTTGGAAAAGCCTGAGCCAGAACTACTCAGTCATGTCATTCCCAGCTATCTAATCACCAGAAGCTATGTGAGATGATGCGTGTTTGCTATTTTAAGCTACTGTACTATAGGGTCACTCTAGAGTGGTTATGAGTCAGAATTGACTTGACAGCAATGGGTTTTTGTTTTTTTTATTCTAGGGAAACTTATTACATTGCAATATGTAACTAACCCAAAGTGAAACAGGATATTTGCAAAGACTGTATGTATCTCTCCACAAAATACTATTCAATTACAAAGAGAGAATTTGAGACATTAAAGTAGACAAGCCTAGTAGACTCCAACTTGACTAGGTGACAAAGAATTACATATTTATTGCCTCTTTCTCTTCAGACCAACTAAAATTAAGCTCCATTTAATCAGGCCATTTGCTCTATTCACTGATATAAACCATGTTCACATAACAGAGACTTGTACATAGTAAGTACTCATAAAAATTTGATGAATGAATAAATGACTACCAAATCACATATGTACACCTCTGTTATTACCAAGAACTTAAAAAGAAATTGCTCTTTTGCTAGTGAAAATGTTATTTTTTCTCATTTATTTAAACCGTTAGCACCACTGATCATTAGTTTTAATTGAATTACCGATACTTTTCCCCAAATCTTTGTATTTCAAAGCCAAAATTATCTGTAAGGGGGAAGATTTATTATACAAAGTTTAGAACAGCTACTCAGAGGTAAAACATTAAATTTAAACTAGTCTAGAACCTAGGAATTACTTTAGGGAAGGTCTATGAAAAGTGGTTGTATTAGTCCGCTTTGCTGAATTAAAAAACAACGACAAATTTCTCATTACCTACAACAACAAGCAGTTATTGCTTGTGTTACTTTTATGCATCCATAGAGTTCCAGATTTTAGATAGGCTGCAACCCTGATACATATGCTTGTCATTCTGGAACCCAGGCTAAAGGAGCAGCTTCCTTTGTGAGACATGCTAATTAATTCTCTAGGTAGACTAAAATAATGTGATACTTCTTAAAGTATCAATGACGTGCTCTCAGTTCTGCTCACATTTCACTGAACAAGGAAATTATGGCCAACCCCAAAGACGTTGGTGTAGGAAAATATACTCTTCCCACAGGTAAAGGGGAGGAGAGTGAGTATTTGCCAACATCAATGCCTTCTCTTGCATTTTTACAGTTCCTTATAATCAGAATTGTTGGCATTTAATACTCTTAAGGGAGAGTTGGGTTATTCAGAGTTCATGAATTTCTCAATTTCACTTTTAATTCCTTCCCACACTTGAACTCTGCAAGTTATTTATTTTCATCTTGTAGAAATACTAAATGCATCTCCTGGTACTCACAGCAAGGCCTAGGATATGTCTGGCTCAAAGTGTTAGTCAGAGCATCTATTTCAGTCTCCTAGGCCATGGTAAAAACTTCAAATATTCCCATACCTGAAAACTCATTCATAGCCCATACTACCAAAACTAATGAAGTTAGGAGAAATCGGGGGTATATTTCTTGAGATATCTTGCCTTTAGGTTCAATCTTGTCAGAGCCAGGGTAGTATGTGATGAATTCCACTGATAAGATACCCCTCCCTCTAAAACCTGTAGTTTGTGCCATGTATGATCCATATTTAGACTAATGCATATCTTTCCATTTATTTCAAGCTTGTTTTATTTCATTGTATGTTGTATGTATATATAAACATAACATACATTCTGCAAATTTATAAAATTTACTTCTAGAAAATATTTATCTTATAAATATTTACTCATACAGAAAAATATTGAAAAAATTGGATTTCACCAATCAAACTGACTATAATTTTTTGGGGGAAAAGCAAAGCCTCTGAAAAATGGTAAAAATATACTGTTCTGTGTATCTTTAGTTTATCCCTCTAGATCTACTCTCTTTCTCTGTTCTCTGCCCTGGGAATCTGATGTGTATGTATTACTTCAAGAGTATCTTTAGCTCTCCGGTTTCTAGTTGGCAGGAGATCTGAAGGAAAGAGGAGAGTGAAGTCAAGCTGGTTATTTCCCTGGCTCTTTGCAATGAAATCAGCTCAAGTGGGCTACACCCTCATTCAAATTAACTGGAAGAGTCTTATCACTTAATCCCCCTGTTTTCATTATGATGCCTGTCCCTTAGTTATGAATTGTAATGCTAAATCCTGAATCCCTGTGTTGTGATTTTTCTGGAACATAAATCTCCAATCTCCTACAAAGGGCAGATGTGGGTGGTGGGGATGCTGTAAGCCTGAGAATCACTTTCTGGCTACAAGGCATGTGGTGGGGTGGGGGCTGGGGGAACTAGACATTCTTTCTTCCTGTTTTTCAGACTAACCTGTGACAGTATCTAATTGCTCCCTGTTGGTTTGCCTTCCTGCAGTTCTTTAGTGTGACATTCAAGTTGTTTCTTGACTCCTTCCCCTGAAGTAACTATAAAGATCTAAAGACTATAAAGAAAAAATCTTAATTAAAATCTTTCCACTGAAGCCAAAAAATATTTGTTTGGGATGTTTTCAAAGGATGATGATATAAAATGATCACATTTTCATATACTGTTGAATGAGAGGTCTCAACTTCAAATTCTCTTATTGGACAAGTGGATAAGCTCAAAGATTTAAAAAAAAAATTCCTTTTGTTAGCAGCATGATTCAAGACCTGGTGCAAAAAAGAGCTATATCACAGATTAGATTTTGCTCAAATGAAAAACGACAAGACAGCCTCAAACCAGTTCTTTCTATTTTGAAGCAATTGTTATTATCAACTTTAAAACCTGATACAGTGACCCACTTCTGGCTGGAATAGGCATCATTTAAAGAGTAAGGTGTGCTCCAATTTTCCTTGGCTGAATGTCATTTTTCCTTTGCTCCCACATAGGAGAAACATGCTTTTGCCTGTAAAACTAGCCCGTGTAGCTCTACAAAAAAAAAAAAAAAAAATACAGGTACAGATAAATCACCTTCAAGTGGAGGTTTCTAATAGCACTGGAGCCAGGGAACAGCATCTGTGTTTTCCCTGGCTTTTGCAGTTGAAATTGGATTTACTAAAACTAAAGTGCCTCCATTTACTAAACATAATTATTTGATAGCAGTAATTCCAGATGCTAAGCTTAGTAGCTTTCCATGAGCTCTTTGTTTTGTTCTACCATCACAACCAATAACTAAAAGCCTACCTTTAAGCCTTTAAGGTTTGAAACAAAAACAGACTTTGTTTAGCTTAATCAACAGCTTCATACAGCTCAATAGACTTCATCTTTTGCCTTCCTAACATGTAAGATGAATTATTTCTGGTTAACTGAAAGAACATTCAGTGAAACTTTCAGCAACCACTTGCTGCAGAAACAAAATCTGGATCTCTGGTCCTTAAGACAGGCGTGTGGTAAGTGATTTATTAACTGTCTTGAAAGTGCCTGTATTTTGAATAATAGTAAATTCAGCAATCAAAACATGAATGAATAAGAAGTAAAAAATTCTGGTATGAATGTTTTGCCATAAAAGGGAATACCTAAGCATTCTTAGGTCTACATTTTCTATCATAAGACGCAGGGTTATTTTTCATATTTAAACTTGTGTTGAGGTAGTCTGCGGGACTAATTTTTAGGTTTATAAGCTAAAAATATTTTGAAAGGCTGTAGGTCTTCTATTGTCTCAGTATTCATATTTAGCTCAAAGGAAGGTTCTTGCATGGATCACCCTAGGTTGTGTTCTAAGAAAATGCGTGTGCGGGGATATGAAAACCAGATCTAGGCAAGGATATGGTTTTCCTAAGTCTCCTTTGTGTACTTTTCCACATTCTTAAAGACAGTGTGCCGTATAGATACTAGGTAAATGTATTTAAACCAAAAAAAAAAAAACCAAACTCGCTGCCGTCGAGTCAATTCTGACTTATAGCGACACTATAGTTTTACCATTGATAATTGATTGCTGTCCTTTACCTAAATATTTTCACTATGTAGCATATGTTTTGCTGCAATACAAGTACAGTCTTTTTTATCATTAAATCAAATTCTTCAGATTTCTGGAAATGCATTACTTCCTAAAGAATTTAGAAACAAGATACGAGCTTTTTTTTTTTCCATATTCACCACCTATTATCTCTGTAATTAATAATTTACTTAAGTATGATTTTTTTATAGATCTCTTTGTCTTGTAATTTGGGCTCCATTCTGAAGGAATGCTCTAAGAAATGCATGCCAGTAAAAAAAGGTTCTGTTGTTAAGAAGAGTCTTCTAATGTCTCTAATTGCTTATTTTAATAAAGTGAATATTAGAATATTATATATTAATGATGAATGTGAAAGGCTTAATACTTTTAAAATGCAAATATTTTATTTTATTTTGGAACAAGACAGTCCAAACAATCCATCACAAACTGCATCCTGAAAACTAGGTCCTCTTGTGAGATTTTGACTTGGAGCAGGTGCAGTTTCAGGTTAAACATCTGATCCACACTCACTGCACTGGAGCCTGAGAGCATCTCACAAAGGTACTGATGCTGTAGTTCATCTGCAGTTCCTTACTCACCTGCTGACATCTCTCTTGGAAACCTGCATTTACAACAGAACTCAGCATTAATCTAAAGGCATTAAGGAGGGACATTGCATCAAGATCTGTAAACAACCATTGACTTTTAAAGTGATATGTATCAAGGCCAAAAACTACCTGTGCATTTAAAAACATTTCCTATAATAATATCTGCTTCAAGTGCTGAGGAGAAAATGTGAGATCTTTTTTAAAAAATAATTAATTAATTTTTAAAGTTAATTCCTGCCTCCTATCCATTCTTATTTTTGTATAAGAATGGAGGAGTCCTTGGGTGATGTAAATGGTTAATGCACTCGGCTACTAACTAAAAGGTTGGAGGTTTGAGCCTACCCAGAGACCTCAAAAGAAAGTCCTGGCCATCTACTTTTGAAAAATCATCCATTGAGAATCCTCTGGAGCACAGTTCTACTCTAACACACATCGGGTTTTCATGAGTCAGAATCAACTCCACAAGCAGCTGGATTCTGGGTAACAATTCCGGAAAGTAATACAGTACAACCTGTGAAAGCCAGAACCAATATGAGGCAAAAACCTGTCAGAGAAGAAAAATTAAAATATTTTCCATTAAAATGAGTGATAGAAAAGTGCTGTTATGGATTGAATTGCGTCCCCCCAAAACATGTGTTAACCTGGCTAAGCTATGACTCCCAGCACCATGCAGTTATCCCCTACTCCTTGATCTCATGTAACCATCCCATGTGCTGGAAATCCCAATCTCCATGACACTAACGAGGCAGTCATGCCGTTAAGGCAAATGTTTTAAATTAAAACAATTCTGGTGAGTCAGAATAATCTACTTAGCCTAATGCCTGTGGCCAGTCAATACAAGGTTTTTCCACAATTATTATTTTTTCAAAGGTTTAAAGACACATGAAGATTTATATATTTGAAAGTTATAAGCCAATTTTCTGAAATTGTTCTAAAATTGCATTTTTTCTGAGTTTTAAAGGAATATAGATTTGTCAGTTATCTGCATGTGTAAAGCTATTCTGAACCTTAAAATCACTGCATCCTTGAACTTAAAATTGGGATAATAAAGTTTTAGCTGAAGTTTTTTTGTACTGTCGTATGACATCTAAATTTCCAGACATGTGATAAAAATATTTATTTGTTTAATCTCATGACTTTTTTGGTATTTCATGATGGCCCAGAGTAGTTAGAAGGTGTTTTTCAACATCAGATGCTCCATTTCCCTGTGATGTTACCAAATTTATCTTTGTTCATGTGTCTAAAAGAAACTTCTTCTTGTGTTCTGAAATTTGCTACAAAGATTTCTAAAAATGTCTTTGAAACTGTTTTCAAAGTAGTTTTTAGAAGTCTTTCATAAAATTGAAGAATATTTTCAAGTCAAGGACTAGTGGCCAGGCTGAATCTAAGATGTTCCTGTCTAGTATAAGCAAGTGGGTTAGAGTAAGCAGCCATCTACTTCTGTGAAGGATTGAAAGGCAGCTTTAGTAGTTTTTACAACATGCACATCTCATCCCCTCTCATACCATCACATCCTGAGTGAGGAATTTTTTTAGAGAGGAAGAAGACTAGAAATAACATTACTCTTTCCTGGAGAAGAAGAGTATAGTGTTGGGGAAAGATTTTGCTAAGGGGTTTGGAGATATACATTGCCCAGTTAATTTTGTTTAGGTATGATCAGCCCTCCCTCCATGGATCACTTTGTTATCTGTTAACCTTGAAAATGTGGATTTAAGTCTAAGCTCAACTCAATTTTTCCCCTCAAGTTAGAAGAAATTATCAATGCTTTCACCCAACATAAATACCATTATTTCTCAAAGATATTGAGTTTTCTAGCCTAATCTCTAAAGATGTTGTTAGGTGCCGTTAAGTCAGTTCTGACTCATAGGGACCTTATGAACAAAAAGAAAAAAAAAAAAACAAAACACTGCCAGGTCCTGTGCCATCCTCACAATCATTGTTATGTTTGAGCCCATTGTTGCAGCCGCTGTATCAATCCATCTTGCCAAGCGTCGTCTTCTTTTTCGTTGATCTTCTACTTTACCAAACATGATGTCCTTCTCTAGGGACTGATACTTTCTGATAACATGTCCAAAGTATGTGTGGCGTACTGTGGCCAAACTTGCTTCTAAGGAGCATTCTGGTTGTATTTCTAAGACAGATTTGTTAGTTCTTTCGGCACTCCATGGTATATTCAATATTCTTCTCCAACAGCACAATTCAAAGGCACTGATTTTTCTTCAGTCTTCCTTATTCATTGTCCAGCTTTCACACGCATATGAGGTGATTGAAAACACCATGGCTTGGGTCAGGTGCACCTTAGTCTTCAAGATGACACCTTTGCTTTCTAACACTTTAAAGAGGTCTTTTGCAGCAGATTTGCCCAATGCAATTCGTCATTTTATTTCTTGACTGCTGCTTCCATGGGTGTTGATTGTAGGTCCAGGTAAAATGAAATCCTTGATAACCTCAATCTTTTCTCCATTTATCATGATGTTGCTTATTGGTCCAGTTGTGAGGATTTTTGTTTTCTTTAAAAAAAAAAAAAAACTTTTTTTTTTTTTTTTAATGTTAAAGTGTAATCCATACAGCCCTCACAACTTTCTTGGTTTTAAACTACTTAGTATTCCCTTGTTCCGTTCCAACAACTGCCTCTTAGTCAATGTCAGGTTCCTCGTGAGTACAATTAAGTGTTCAGGAATTCTCATTCTTCTCAATGTTATCCATAATTTGTTTTGATCCACACAATCGAATGCCTTTGCATAGTCGATAAAACAGGTAAACATCTTTCTGGTATTCTCTGCTTTCAGCCAGAATGCATCTAACATCAGCAAAGATCCTCAAAAGATACTCTTGCTTTAACTTTTAAAGTGCTCATAGAAGCTGAAGATGAGCAAGGAGGAAATAAACACATTTTTAAGGAAAAAAAAATTAAGGCAAAGCATATCAGTTTTGCCCAGAGGAAACCAAAAGCAATTAGTGCCAGTCATTGTAAAAGAAGCAAAATCAGTATTGGTAGTGTTAATGAATGCATTTTCTGCAAGATATTGTGCAAATGAGAACAGATTGTGGAAAGAATGGACCCAGGATTCAGAAATAAAATTGCGCTCCAGATGAAGCAAAAGATTCCATGGTAGAATCACAAAAGCATTTGCGAGTCAGAGCAACAGGGACTGGAGACAATAGGATACGGGCAGTCTTGCTGGGACAAAATTTGACACTATCAATTGCTTTTGGCAAGGTAGTAGACATCAAGAATCACAACTGAAATCTACCAGAGTACGAACTCTTAATTTACACTTGACTTTTGTTTATATCTTCAGCCAGAATATAAAACTGAGTCTGCACCACAGTGCTAAATGAGTTTGGACAAGGGAAGATGAAAAATGTCTTCTACACCCTACAAAATGTGGCTCCTTCAGAACTATTGGTTGTAGAGGTGAAAAGGGAGAAATTGGCCTATAAAACAGGAGGCAGATTTTGTATACCATACTTGCTCAAATAAGAAATGCAGGCTGCTTATGGTGCAATGTGTCTCCTGTATGATTAGATAACTAGAATACACAGCTCAGAGAACCAGCACTACTAGGAAGAGAAGATCCCATTAACAATGGTGCTCAACTGTACTCTCAAGGTATGTAGAAATACATGGGGATATTTTGAATTGTCACAAAGACTGTAAGTGCTCCTGGAATTTAGTTTAACTGGAGGAAGTGCTGCAATATACAGGAAATAACACATAAATGAGAATTTTCTGTCTCCAAATTCCAATGGGTTTCTTGAATAATGCTGCTTATTGGTTACCAAATTGGCCATATACGTGTAAAGAGATGATGGAAAAGTACAATATCATTAGTCAGGACAAGGCCAGTGGTTAACTATAGAACAGACTGTCAATTGCTCATGTGCAAGTTTCAGCTGAAGTTGAACAAAACAAGTTGACGAAAACCAAAATACTACCTTGAGTACATCTTGCGTGAATTTAGAGACCATTTCAAAAATGGATTTGACACACTGAACACATTGAACAGACGAGTTGTGGGATGACATCAAGGACATCATACATAAAGAAAGCAAAAGATCATTAAAAAGAAAGAAAAGACCAAAATGGATGTCAGACGAGACTCTGAAACTTGTTCTCGAAGGTAGAGCAGCTAAAATGAATGGAAGAAATGATGAAGTAAAAGATCTGAACAAAAGATTCCAAAGGGTGGTTAGAGAAGACAAACTAAAGTATTATGATGAAATGTACAAGGACCTGGAGTTAGAAAACCAAAAGAGAAGAACATGCTCCAAATGTTTTAATCTGAGAAAACTGAAGAGAAAAAATTAAGCCTCAAGGTTCAATACTAAAGGATTATATGGGCAAAATATGGAACTATGCAGGAAGCATTAAAAGAAGATGGAAGGAATACACAGAGTCATTGTACCAAAAAGAATCTGGACATTCAAACATTTCAAGGAAATGGTATATGATCAATAAATGCTGGTATTGAGGGAAGAAATCCAAGCTGCACTGAAGGCATTGGTGAAACACAAGGCTCTGGGAATTGACCAAATGTGATGTTTCAACAAACAGATGCAGCTCTGTAGGTGCTAACTCATCTATGCCAAGACATTTGAAAGACAGCAACCTGGCCAACTAAGTGGAAGAAATCCATATTTGCACCCATAACAAAAAAAGGTGATTCAATAGAATGCGGAAATTATTGAACAAAATCATTACTATTACACGTAAGTAAAATTTTGCTAAAGATCATTCAAAAATGGTTGCAGCAGTACATTGACAGGGAACTGCCAGAAATTCAAGCAAGATTCAAGAAGTGAATGTGGAAGGAGGGATATCATTGCTTGTGTCAAATGGATCTTGGCTGAAAATAGAGAATATCAGAGAGAAGTTTACCTATGTTTTATTAACTATGCAAAGGTATTTGACTAGGTCATAACAAATTATGGATAACACTGCAAAGAATGGGAATTCCAGAACAGTTAATTGTGCTCATGAGGAACCTCTACATTGACCAAGAGGTAGTCATTGGAATGGAACAAGGGGATACCACTCATGGTTTAAAATCAAGAAAGGTGCGAGTCAGGGTTGTACCCTTTCACCATACTTCTTTTATCTGTATACTGAACAAATAATCTGAGAACCTGAACTATATGAAGAAGAACATGACATCAGGTTGGTGGAAGACTCATTAACAACCTGTGTTATGTAGATGGCAAAACCTTGCTTGCTGACAACAAAGAGAACTTAAGCACTTACTGATGAAAGTCAAAGATCAGCGTCTTCAGTGTGGATTATACTTCAACATAAAGAAAACAAAAATCCTCAAAACTGGAGCAATAAGCAACAGCATGATAAACAAAGAAAAGATTGAAGTTGTCAAAGATTTCATTTTACTTGGATTCACAATCAATGCCCACAGATGCAGCAGTCAGGAAATCAAATGGCATTTTGCATTGGACAAATCTGCTGCAAAAGACCTTTTTGAAGTGTGAAAAAGCAAAGATGTCACCTTAAAGAGTCAGGTGGGGCTGACCCAAGCCATGGTATTTTCAATTGCCTCACATGCATGTGAAAGCTGGATGATGAATAAGGAAGAAGAATGAAGAAATGATGCCTTTAAATTATGGTGTTGAAGAAGAACACTGAATATAGCATGGATTACCAGAAGAATGAACATCTATTTTGGAAGAAGTGCAGCCAGAGTGCTCCTTGGAAGCCAGAATGGTGAGACTTCCTCTCAGGTACTTTGAACATGTTATCAGGAAGGACGAATCATGCTTGGTAAGATAGAAAGGCAGGGAAACAGAAGAAGATCCTGGAAGATATGGATTGACACAGTGACTGCAACAATAGGCTGAAACATAGCAAAGATTGTGAGGATGGCACAGGACTGGTAGTGTTTTGCTCTGTTGTACATAGGTTTGCCAGGAATGGAACTGACTCCATGGAACCTAACAACAGCAATTCCAAAGTATTTTTTAAGTGATGGGCTAAAAAACAGATATAGGAAATTTAAAAAGGTAGAAACAGGAATATCTTATAAGATAGGATTCAAAAAGATCAAATAGTGGAAAATTCAGTTTATTATAATAATCATTATGTGCCATAATAGGCACAAAACAATCAAAATTAGCAGACTTTCAAAGTACAGAAACATATACTTTGTATGTTGAAAGTGCTGAGAGAAATTGATATAAACCAATGTAGAAGATATTGACACAATATTAATCAAAAAGATTAAAAAAGAATGAAGATTTGAAAATATAATGTGATTGAATTCATTTATATGTGTGTATATATAAAGTATGTTTGTTTTTATACTACCAACAGATAAGACACCTTACAACAAAATGATCGTGTATTCACACAATAAACTTCAAATCTGAAACATGCAAATTGTGGTGTTCACATTTTCATAATCAGCAAATTAACACAGAAAATCTAAATAAAATTTTTCCAATGCAATTTTTTAGAAAATTAAAGCAAAACCAAATATATTTTCTTAAAAAAATCTATTGGATCGTCAAAGTCATTATATATTCAAACACATTTTAGTAACTAAAGAATTTGGAACATGCTAAAATCTCTGAGATTTGGGCAAAGATGTAATCAGTGGCAAATTCAAAACCCTAAACGATTCACAACGAGTCGGAATCAACTCCAGGGCACTGGGTTCTGGTTTTTTAAATGATCTCATATTGGGTAAAAAGAAAGAATGACCTAATTATTCAACTAAAAAAAGAGAAACAAAACAGCAAACTAGATAGAAATAACAACACAATCCTCCGGACACACAAAAAACTCCAAATTAGGGGTGAGGCATTATTAATGCAGAAAATAGTGAACCCAAAAGTAGAGGAGGAAAAATTAGGAAAGCTAAGTCTATTCTACAGCATATCATTCGACAATTAGTACAACTCTATTCATCAGCTGAAGTCTATTTAACCTCTAGTGAAGCTATGTTTTAATAGAGGAAAGAATCGAGGCTCCAAATCATATTTGAGTGGAATCTCCAAAGTTAGTAGAATAAGCCTAGTTTTTCACTAGAATCTAAGCAGAAAAAGGATTGTCTCTAGAGTTTGATAAAGCTGGTTATGATTTTTAACTTCACTACTTACAAGCTGTTTGATTTTGGGAAATACTGATAATAACTTCTCCAGCCCTCAGTTACTTCTGTGAAATAAAGATAAACAATACCTATCTCAAAAATTGCTGTAATGATAAATTATGATTATTGTTGTGGTTGTTAATATTTTATTGATCTTTGCTCTGTGTCAGGATTATTCTAAGTGTTTTTAATTTTCATGACTATCTAATGCAATGGGAAATAGCATTATTCCCATTCCACAGATGAGAATATTTACAGAAATTTTCCAAAATCACATATGAAAGCTTCTTTTAAAAACCTGACTCTGGACCCATAGCAGATACTCCATAGCATTAACTTCTCCACCTACCTAACCTCTGTTTACTTTTGATTTTACAAAATAGAAAACTTCTGTTCAACTCATAATCAACCCTGTAGAATATTGTTTATTTCTCAATCCCCTTAGAACTTCAGGTAAAACGACACAGCACCACAGTGACAGGAAAACAAAATCACCAAAGACAGAAACAAAGAAAAAACAAAATGAAACAAACAAAAAAAACCCACACACATACAAACTCACATATATGTAATGTTTTTAAGGAAGATGTATGGTCATGATCCTGTCTGTAACATGTGTTTCTTTAAAGCTGACAATAAGCAAGATCTATTGTAAAGCAAAGTTGTTTCTGCTTTCAGGAACTGAGGTGATCTAACCAATCTTTTCCATTGCTATGGTGCTGAGAGAGCTGTTTTTTGTATATTGTTAGGCCCTAGGGAACCTCAAATCAAGAGAAGTATATTTAACTCTTCTACAATCTAATACCTACAGTAAAAGACCCTTAGAATTAAGGTAACAAATGGCATCCTACTTCCTATCTACAATTAATTGTCTGAAGATAACAAAGAAGAGCATTAATTTAACCCTAGAGTATCTCTAGGAGCCAGGGAAGACAGGTAAGTGCAATCAACTCCATTTAAAGTTGGTTAAATAATTGTGCAAGAATGATTATTAGGCAGAAATTAAACTATTAAAAACTGAGACACAGCATCTCTTTTTTCCTGGGGCTTAGTGAAAGATGGAGAATAGAAGGTATCTAAGTGAAAAGGAATATATTTTTCTTTTGATTCAAGGCAGTATTGAAATGAAAAAGAGCACAAACTTCAAGATTATAGTAGTATAGTGATGATATCATACTTTAGTAAAAATTATTCTTTATTGAGTAATTTTTTCATGCCAGATAATATACTGCATGCTTTATAAGCATTAAATAATTCATTTATGAAACGGTGACAATTGAAGAATGACAACGACTATAAATACTATCTCTTAATAACAAAGCTTTTTGCCTAAAATCACATACATGGTAATTTCTAGAGATTTCTAATTGACTTTGCAACAAATCTGAGTGCTATCACCACTCTTAGATTTAAAACCTGACTTCATCATTTCTAAGTTTTATGTTCTTAGGCAAGTTGCATAAATTCTAAAAATTCCTAATGATAATATGAATTTCAAAGCCATTATTAGGTTCAAATGAAAATGTATGGTATGGGAATCACAATGCCTACAAATGCTCAATAAATATTTTCTTCCCTTTTCATTTTCCTTAAAATGGTACCTTGGCCACCATCCCTACTTACTATTACATGTAGAGTACGTTACACTCCAAGTCATAACCTGTTTAAATCCTCTTACCAAAGATTAGGTTGGAACCTTCCAGTCCTCTGATTAAATGTTATCCATATCTTCCCTGGTGGCACAGTGGTTAAGAGCTACAGCTGCTAACCAAAAGTTTGGCGATTCAAATTCACCAGCTGCTCCTTGGAAACCCTATGGGGCAGTTCCAGTCTGTCCTATAAGGTCACTATGGGTCAGAATCTACAGGATGGCAATGAGTTTGGTTTTGGTTTTTTATTATGAACTTTACCACTAGATTAAATTAGTAGTAGGAATGTCTTCTTCCTTCTGTTCTTCTTTCCCATTTTTGTGCAACTGCTACTACTGCAAATGAAGAGTAAATTTATGCCTGCCAGACTCTCTCTGGAGCCCTGGTGGCATGGTGGTTAAGAGATCAGCTGCTAATTCTCTTCAAAACACTTTTGATGAATTAACTCATTGATCATCATGAACAAACAGACTGATGCTTTACCAAGATCACTTAGGCATAAGAATATATTATTTATTAAAGGAGAAAAAACTAGAGGCAGGAAAAGCAGTTAAAAAACTATTTTAGTTATCCAGATTAAACATACCAGCAGCTTGAAATGAAGGTGACTGTGAGAAAGAGTGGACAAAACAAGATAAAATTAGTTGGGTAGATCAGAAAACATCATGGTGAATGACTGTATCAGGTGTGTGAAGGAAATGAGAGACATCAGGGTTAAAGTTTATGGTGTAGCCTAGTTGATGGTGCTGTAATACATTGATTGAAAAAGGGGGAGGTAGTTTTTTCCCTTTGTATGGGCAGGATATGGAAAAATGATGAATTCAATTTTGAATACGTCAAACTTGAAGTGCTATAGGATATTCAAGGAAGATGTCCAGTGAAGCTTAATATATAGACCAAAAGCTTAGGAGAATGGTATTTTTTTTTTTTTTTAATGTCGATTTGGGTGTATAAGTTTTTCTAGAGAGAGGGTGCAGTGTCATCAGAGAAGAGGACCTGGGGGCTGAGGGGGGCGAATCTGGATGCACACCAACATTTAATCAATGGGTAGAAGAAAAGAGGTCACAACCCTGAAAAAGAGTTTCAAGATACAAAAGGAGAAAAGAAAATGATGCAACTGAAGCTAAGGGCACAAAATATTTCAAAGGAGGTGAATAGTCAAATGGTCACATGCTACAGGGAAAGTAAATAGAATTAAGAAACAAATATTGCCCTTAGGATTTAACAACAAGATGGCCTTCTGGCTTTCTTCGGTGGTTTTGTAAGCAACAGAATCAATGCAATACTGAGTTCGTGGGAGAACTCATGTTGTCATGGGTTGAGTGAATAATGAGTGAGGAAATAGAAAAAGTAGGTATATAAAATTCTTACACATAGTTTGCTGTGAAGAGATAGAGAGAACTAGCACTTTTCATGTAGTTAGTACTCAATGAATGTTTGATGGAGAAAAAACAAGAAAAGCTATTTTATACTTTAAGCTTATAATCTATTTTTATCTATTCCCTTGTTACTTTTGGCATTAGCAAATTTTCATGACTTACCCCTTGGCACTATGTAAATTGAATGACAGACTATGCAGAGTTTCAGACTGTCTCTTGCCTTCAGTTGGGTATGAAGAATTTGGACAGTAAGTTCCTTAGCCATTCTAGTCATCCACAAGACTTAACTGAGTTATCTATCAATATCAAATATACGTTATGGGAAAATTACATTGTACCCTAAAGACCTATTTTCCTTGGCCATTCTACTGCAACACAAGTGGAAATGGAGATATTGACTAAGCCTGGAAACATTTTTCATATTAAGGAGTTGGACCTAACATTTCTTGAGGGTATACGATGCAACAGTCATGGGAACTAGGTATTTTAGACATTATCCTACTTAACCTTCAGATTAAAAATGTTGGTTGAATATCATATCCAACTTTTTTGTTGTTGTTGTTAGATAAGGAAATCAAGTATTGTGACTGGGGTTCTAAATAAAAACAAATTGAAGAACCATAATTTGGACCAGACCTATACTGGACCAAAGCTAAACTCTTATTTCCTCACACAGCATTATACTGGGAGGTCATGAAACTACTCAGCACAACCTCCCAGGGTCATTTTATTTCCATAAAGCGAGGTTTAAAAAGTCTGTTCTAAATTCTGTATTGATTTTTAGGACTATTCTTTTCACTTATTCCTTTATTTATACAATACATGTTCCCCTCTCTTTTGAATATATATATGTAAAGCAGTTCTCTAAGACAGATAAAGAATTGGGTAAATAGGAGAACCAGAAATGGATCCTTCACTTGTAAGGGTTCAAATAACTTAAAGTCTAGAAGAAAGAGAAGCCATGTAATTTGATAACTGTAAAACAAGGAGTGAATGAATAAAAGTCATCCTAAACAATATTATACAGTAGTTAAAAACCTGGAGTATAGAGCCTAGAGTAATTCTTGGCTCCTTTATTTACCACTGTTACAAACTATGCAAATAATTTAACTCCTGAAAGTGTCAGTATATTTCATTGTGAAATGAAATCAATAATAGTACATACCTCAAAAACTGTTGATGGATTAAATTAAATCATTTGCTCTGACATTCGGTTACTTGATTTACCAACAGCAGAGCTGTTGAGAGAATTAATTATATTGTTGTTACTAGTTGCCTTGGAGTCCCCTTGTGTATAGCAGAACAAAATATTGCTGGATCCTGTGCCATCTTCATGATCATTGGTACGAGTTCACAGTTGCTACTATTGTGTCAATCCATCTCATTAAGAGTTTCCCTCATTTTCACTGACTCTCTATTTCACCAAATATGATATCCTTCTTCAGCAATTGTCTTCCCTGATGATGGGTCCAAAGTATTGCATTACACTAATTACATTACATTAACCACACTGATATGCATTTAATGAAGAAAAGTGGTATGCAGATATTAGTTATTTTAGATTGTTATAGCTAGATTAATATAGATCCAGTGTGTAGACAGAACAGTAAAGCATTTCTACATACTTTAATCTGGATAGTTTACAAGTGAATAATTAAAATGACTTAAAGACAGCCTAATCATCAAAATGTATGGTATTAATGTTTCAGCTATAATTTCTGAAGATCTATTTATCAAATCATGATGTAATTGTTATGATCTTTTTATTTTCCATTTACTAAAGCTTAAAACCATGTTTCTACAATATGACAGAAAATAGATAATTGAAACTAAGAGACTAGAAGTAAAATCTGTGTTATTTTTGTAGCTGTAATATATCCATGTTTGTCAAATTATGCAAGATTTTTTAACAGACAACTGAAAGTAGCCAGGCACAACTGGGAAGCCTGAGGTTTCCATGATGCGAAGTAGAGCATCCTGCTGAGACTTGGGGGTAAGAATAACGTGAATGAGAGTTTCTGTAAGAGTGGGATGACCTAGCAATGATGGTCACAAATCCTCACAGATTGAGGAATTTCCTACGATGTCGGCTGTCATGACAAAAGTGAAGGAAAGTGAAGGGTATTCAAGTGATGAGTACTTTTGGCTGTATGAGAAAGGGATAACCCTAGCCTCTTATCATTCTCCATGCCTTAATGTAGTTTCATGTTGTTTTTTGCCATCCAAATTTGATAATGTTAATTTTAAGATTGTTTATAAGATTTTGTGTAGGAAAATACCATGGCCTCATTCAGTGTACCCCTGAGAATACAACAAACAGTAGTCATAAGAGTAATCAGATTATTTATTGCAGTGATAAACTGCCAAAAGTTATGTGGAAAATATAGGATAGTAATTGTGTTACTTTTGAATTCTTATAAATGTATGAATTAGCACTTTAAATAGGGATATCCTGAAGTAATTTTTCAACAATAAAGAACTGTCCTGTTAAGGTGCTCATTGCTTTCTTGTTTTAGCTGTTATGACTTGTTAAAACAGATAATTTTGTATTAAGGGAATAATACTTTTACTAATAATTTCATAATGTTAGAAATGAAACAAATTGGAGTAATCATTTTGTATGTTTTCCATATTCTTTCAGAAAGGAAATTACAGTTCAGTGACATGAAGCAAGAAGGGTCATATGGTTGGCTTGTGGAAGAGCTGGACTTAAATTCCTCTCTTCAGGCTCCCAGTGTGGTGCTAAAGACCCTCACAAACACTACATTCCTTATCCTTAAGAGTTTAGCTTTTAAATTTATAAAAAAGCAGTAATAAAATCTCTGTGTCAAGGATCTTCTGAATATCAAAGTATCATTTTCTAAGAGAATGTGTTGATTATTGTTTAATATGCACATTTTTAGGGTTAAGGCACACTATATCTTTAAGGAAAATATTTCATTATTTTAACTTACTAACGGGTATAAGAGTCAATAGTTTTGTTCAGGTCAGTATAGACTAACATTGACTATTATCAACATTCAGAAGATTAAATCGTTTCCGAGGTCTTATAATTATCCTCCAGGGGAAGTTATATTTCTAGGGACATTCTCAGAGAAGTAAACAAAAGAGGCCTAAGGGAAACAATACTCTTCTTTCAACATTTACTGAGCTTTTACCAACTCAAGTTTTTACATTCATAGTATGTTATAAGCCACTCAAGGGTATCATTCTTTAATATTTTTTTTTTTTTGGCTCTTATTCTTGATCTGAGAATATTCATTTAAAGATCTCAGGAGTTTAAAAGTAAGATAAATTTGACTGCATTTCTATCACTAAATACTCTGATTGTGAGCTTTTAAGGAGTCATAATGCTGACATAGAATATTGAACTTATATGCGAAAGTTGACTCAGATTCAGAACACATTAAAACACACTGGTATGATTTATTCCCAATGATTAAATACTCTCCCAGAGTGTATCATCTATAATAACCAGAACTTGGCAAGAACATAGATATTCCAGGAAGTTAAAAAGAACTGTGTGTAAATGAAAGCATTTAACTGTTTTCACACATGAGATAAGGTTTATCACGTACAATTTCTCCCTTCAGAAGTGGTTAAAATTATATTCTAAATTTTATGTAATCAGAAAAATATTTGCTTATTGAATGAAGACTAGTATTAAAACAAATCATTAGTTTGATTCAGTTTTTTCTAAAAGCTATTTAATATGCTCTTTAGTATTTTAAAAGCCTCCTCATATTTATAAAGCACTACAGTCAGGTGATGAACTCTACAGTGCTAGTATTTGCTTCCAGAGTTGTCCACTTCAAGAAAAGCTGGGCAGTATATAAAAAAGACCTTTGAGTAAATCAATATTTTCAGAAATAATAGGCAGTTCAAGGAAAAACATTTTACAGTTGAGCAAATGATTTAAGAAACTTGTACTTTATTCTGTAGGCATGAGGAGTTAACAAAAGGTTTTAAACCAGAGCTTGTCAAGAACATAGACATTCCAGGAAGTACAGAAGTTACAAAGATCTGTGTATAAATGAAAGCATTTTGTTTAACAGTTTTCACACATGAAATAAAGTTTATCATGTACAGTTTTTCTCCTTAGAAATGGGGAACAGATTCAAGACTAAAAACAAAAGCCAGATAGGTGAGTGATGCAGTATAATAAGTAAATATTAACAGAATAGAAAGGAAGGGTTGGTTTTGAGAAATACGGAAGAAGTGAAACTTGGGTACTTGGTGATTGAATAGATGTAGGATGGGGGAAGTATGAACTGAGGATAATTCCCAAGTTATAAATGAGTGTCATTTATTAAGATAAGTAACACTGTGAGAAATGCAGATTTTGGAGGAAAGTGATGACATGGTTTAAACATATTGAGTTTGAGGAATTGTTGAAACATCTATATACAAATGCTCAGAAATGTAAGTCTTCATCAGGTTGGTGATGTTGATACTTAAATATGTGGATCAGCACAAAAGGAGTATTTTGAACTTCATCCTGGATGAGATAAGTAAAGGAGAATTTACAGAGTAGAATAGAAGAACCTTAGTCTAAGTGTGAGGCTTATCATATTTAAGGTGCTGACACAGAATGAAATATATATAAATGAGATCAAGAAGGAAGAATAGAAATGTATCAAGTGGAGTTGGAGCAGGGTAATTCATTGCTATGAATGCTAAGAGAAGAGAAAGTTGTAAAGTAAGATCAATGAAGCCAACTGAATCAACGATCAGTTAGAAGGCAACTGACCTATATCAACTGGATTTGGATATCAGAAGGTAAAGGCAACCTCAGCAAGACGAATTTTATTAGATTGATATGTACTTAAATCTGCTTGTTGTCGGTTCAGTAAGGAGCCAAAGAAGAGGATGTGGATATGGTAAAAATATGGATACATGGTAACAGTGTTAACAAAAGGCAATGTAAGGAATGACAGGAACTAGAAGGGATTCAGGATCTGCTTGGAGTTTTTTGTTTGTTTTTTTTTGTTGTACTGAACAGAAAGCGATTATAAACTGAGAAGAAAAAAAAAGAAAATTAATGATCAAAAACATATGGTGATGTCTTTATAGATGTGAACATCCAACCTTCAGAATGTTCAAGAAGAAAGACCCAGCCACAGAATTATGGGTTTCTCTTTATAGAGCCACCATTAACATTACTCAACTCCCCTGTACTCCTAGTTTCTCTGCTACCCAACTCAAAGCTACAAATTCCTTAGAGAAAGGATCTGACAAACCTAGATTGCATCTGAACAATCAGCTTTGGCTGGAAGGGGAACAGAGTTGGTATGGTCTGATACTGATAGACACAACTTTGAGTCTATTCCTAAATATTGTGTATAGATTCCAAGAAATTGAGATTATACAATCAGAAATGAGCTTCCAGAGGTGTTGCTTGCAAGAGTCTAGAAAGAATTGGTTTATAGACTTTGATTTCTTTTTTAGGATGAGAGAGTGTGCTGATAAACTGAGAAGAAGGAAACACTAAAAAAGGAGATGATGAAGATAAAAGAGAGAAACAATGGGGGTAAATTACAGAGCTAGGTCTTGGATATTATGAACTGGCACACAGTTAAAAGATTGAGTAGACAGGTCAGGTCTGACCAAAAGATACACCTCCTATTCTAAAACCGAAGTTAAGAAATTGGAAATTATTATAGATATTAAAAAAAGAGAATAAAAAATAAGGAGAACATCACACTTGTTTGATTCTTAATAGTGGAAGGCACTCTTAAGGGTGACATGCATTGGATTTGTGGTGGGAATCAACATGTTATTTTTTCAGTAGTTCCTCAGAAAATGGGGGAAAGGAGGTAGAAAAACAATTGTTGTATATTACGAAGTGTCTAGATGAAATGAGAGACCAACCACTCCACTTAAGTGACATTATTAATATGCCCAGTTGTGTAAGTTTCTTCATTAGAACTTGAGCACTCAGTATGGAAGCCTAAATACCAATTTCAACATTGATCCAGTGTTTTTATTTTTCCTGGAGAAAGCAGAGTAAGAATAAAAAAGAGAAAGAGATTTAACAGTTAATTTAATATACTGTATAGTAACAGCTGGTTGGAGAGAAAATGATCTAGAGCTAGACAAAGATTTTCAGAGAAAATTGAGGCATACAAGTAATTGTTGGTCAAAGATCAAGTATTGCCAATAGGGAATGAGTGCACAGTAGAGCTGAAAAGCATAATGATCAGTGAATGGAATGGTGTATTGATGTTTAAGATTTCAGAGCTATATTAGTTTTAGATACTGTAATGTTAGTTTGCCAAGGGTAGTACCAGGATAATTATTAATAGTCATCTCTTCCACACTCAGAGGCATACCAGTTTGGACAATAATTTATATGGCTACCCTCATTCTAAGATGACAAGATTTTTGGGGTTTGGTGGCTGAAGAGTAATCAATGTAAAATCTCATTATGCTTAAAGAAGTCAAAGAACTGGAAACAGGGATCATTGCTGATGTCAGATGGATCCTGGCTGAAAAGCAGAGAATACCAGAAAGATGTTTACCTGTGTTAAGTTTATTATGCAAAGGCATTCAACTGTGTGGATCATAACAAATTACGGATAACATTGTGAAGAATAGAAATTATAACACTTAGTTGTGCTTATGAGGAACCTGTACATAGACCCAGAGGCAGTCATTTGAATAGAACAAGGGGATACTTTGTGGCTTAAAGTTAGGAAAAGTGTGTGTCAGGATTGTATCCTCTCACCATAGTCATTCAATCTGTATGCTGAGCAAATAATCCGAGAAACTGGACTATGTGAAGAACAGGGCATCAAGATTGGAGGAACACTCATTAACAACCTGTGGTATGCGGATGACACAACCTTGCTTGCTGAAAGTGAAGAAGACTTAAAGCACTTAGACTACAAAGATTATAGGCTTCAATGTGGATTATACCTCAACATAAAGAAAATAAAAATTCTCACAACTGGATCAATAAGGAACATCAAGATAAATAGAGAAAATATTGAAGTTGTCAAGGATTTCATTTTAATTGGATCAGCAATCAATGCTCATGGAAGCAGAAATCAAGAAATCAAAAGATGCACTGCATTGGGCAAATCTGCTGCAAAAGACTTCTTTAAAGTGCTGAAAAGCAAAGACATCACCGTGAGGACTAACATGAGCCTGACCCAAGCCATGATATTTTCAATCACTTCATATGCATGCAAAAGCTGGACAATGAATAAAGAAGACCAAAGAAGAAATGATGGTGAGCAAAAAGGAGGAAGACCCTCAACAAGATGGATTGACATAATGGCTGCAACAATGGGCTCAAGCATAGCAACAATTGTAAGGATGGCGCTGGTCTGGGCAGTATTTTGTTCTATTGTGCATAGAGTCGCTATGAGTCGGAAGTGACTCAACAGCACGTAACAACAACAGAGCGTGTTAGATGTATTGTGGGGTAGAAAGACTAAAATCCAAGTAAATTACTCCCAATTATCACTCATTTTTGTGTGCTTTATTTATGAATTCTAGTTATCATTTTTCCATTATGACTTACCACACCCACTTCAATCTCTAGTCCACACTTAATCTTTCATAAAGATAGTTATCTTCATATGATGTATTTCTTTCTAATTTGTTTATATAACTCCTAAATTGGACTGTAAGCTCCACAGTAGTAGATAGTTCATCTGAAAATTTTCTTGTTTATTCAAGATATTATGAACTGTACGGCATTAAAAAGATAAACATGAAAATTTCGAAGAATTAACATAAAAAAGGTTTATTTTTTCACTGGGTCACAGTCTGGGTTGTAGCTCATCTCAAACCTGTAGCTAGGCATTTGAGCAAATAGATTTCAAACGCACCACAATAGGGGAAGAGAGAACTGGAGGATCAATAAAACAT
The DNA here is from genome assembly GCF_030014295.1 of Loxodonta africana. Lineage (NCBI taxonomy): Eukaryota > Metazoa > Chordata > Mammalia > Proboscidea > Elephantidae > Loxodonta > Loxodonta africana. The sequence continues at coordinate 85,658,025 of NC_087346.1, forward strand.
TTGACATCACATACACCCTCTTCCAATCAACCAGAACTGTCATTTGATCTCAATCTAATTGCAAGAGAGACTGAAAAAAACAGCCTTCCATGCACCTAGAAAGAGGAAAGTATTTATCTATCCCAACCCCCTACTCTATTACCAGTGCTTAGAACAGTGTTTGGAACCCAGTGGGCCCTAAACAAACAAACAAAACAATCTAAACCCATTGCCGTTGAGTCGATTCTGATTCATGCTACCCTGTATGACCGAGTAGAACTGCCGTGTAGAGTTTCCACGGAGCAACTGGTGGATTTGAACTGCCAATCTTTTGGTTAGTAGCCCAGCTGTTAGCCACTATGCCACCAGAGCTCTGAATGGGCCCTAGGAAATACCAACTGAATAAATATATTAGTATTTGTTATTGTCAAAAAAAAAACTATTATGAATAGACTTGTGTCTCCCAAAAATGTGTTTTGAAGTCTTAGCCCTGTAATTGTGGATGTGATCCTGTTTGGTAATAGAGTTTCTCTTACATTATGTAAATGAGGTCATACCAATAGAATGGATCCTAAATCTAATCATTTCTGAGTTAAAAAAAAAAGAGCATAATAGACACAGAAATACATATGACAGATGCATCTACAAGCTTAGGACCTCCAAGGATGTTGGCTACTAGAAATTGAAATAGACAACGAAAAATTTCCCTTCGAGCCATGCCTGAATTCAGACTTTTAGTCTTCTGAACTGTGAGAAAATTAATTTATGTTCTTTAAACCCATTTGTGCTATTTTTTGTTATGACAGCACTAAGTTAACTTAGACATCGTCTAAAGGAGCCCTGGTGATGGAGTGGTTAAGTACTTAGCTGCTATTTGAACTTTTTAAACTTTACATTTCTGATCCATTTTTTCCACCAGAAGATATCCATGAAATTCAGCAAATATTAACAAGACATATTGCAAATACAGTATTACCAAACCACAGTGCAATGCTATCATAAATGTACTTTTGAAGCATAAGAATCAATTTACCTGTTATTATTAAAACCTTATGGTATCCCCAGAGTTTTAGTAAAAGTGAAATATAAACTAATATATTTAATTACATATTCCTCCTAAGGGATGCTCAAGAATACCCTAAAAACATGCTTGTTTGAGATGTTAAAAAGTGGAGATGTCACTTTGAAGACTAAAGTGTGCCTAACCCAAGCCATGATATTTTCAATCCTCTCATATGCATGCAAAAGCTGGACAACGAATAAGGAAAATGAAGAAGAATTGACGCCTTTGAATTGTGGCATTGGCAAAGAATATTGAATATACAATAGACTGCCAAGAGAATGAACAAATCCGTCTTGGAAGAAGTACAACCAGAATTCTCCTTAGAAGCAAGGCATGTGAGACTACATCTCACATATTTTGGACATGTTATCAGGAGGGATCAGTCCCTCGAGAAGGACATCATGCTTGGTAGAGTACAGGGTCAGAGGAAAAGAGCAAGACCTCCAACGAGATGGATTAACACAGTGGCTACAACAATGGACTCAAGCATAACAATGATCCTGAGGATGGCACAGAACAGGGCAGTGTTTCGTTCTGTTGTACATAGGTTCCGTGTGAATCGGAACCGACTGGATGGCACCTAATGACAACAACAACATGCTACTTGTCACCATTCCCACATATTATGACAGAGATACTGCTGAAGCTGTGCGTAATGTCAGGTCAGTGAGCAGTCTCTAGTCTGGTGGAGACTAGCCAGAAATCCAGTATGTCAAGAACACACAATTATCCAGACATAACCCTGAATTCTTGTGGCAATGTATTATGCTGCGGTAGTTTGTTGTTGTTGTTACCATTGAGTTGGCTCCAACTCACTGCAAACATATGTACAACAGAACGGAACAATGCCTTGTCCTGTGTAATCCTCACAACTACCAACATGTTCCACTCTGTAACTGTAGTTATTGTGCCAATCTATCTCACTGAAAGTCTCCCATGCCCTCATTGGCCCTCTCCTTCACCAAACATGATGTCTTCCTTTAGCAACTGATTCCTTCTATGATATGTCCAAAATAAGTGAGTCACATGATGTTCTGTTGTGATTCATAAGGCTTTCATTGGCCATATTCCAAAGTAGATTGCCAGGTCTTTCTTCCTAGTTTGTCTTCACTGGAAGCTCCACTGAAACCTGTCCACCATTCATGATGTTGTTGGTATTTGAAATACCAGTGCCATAGTTTTCAGGATCATAGCAACACACAAGCCACCACAATACAACAAACAGATGGGTGGTAGTATGGTAGTTTATTAACACATAACTTGGCAAAGTATCTGCGTGTTCTCCCTCCCTTGGGCACTCAAGGCACATGGGCCTTATTTCCCTTTCCCACCATCAGATCTTTGCACATGCTGTTTCCTGGATAGAAAGTTCTTTTTCTCTTTTCCAAATTAACTCTTGCTCTTACTTGAAGTATTGGTTCATTCCTCAGGGGAGACATTTTTTGCTCTGTCAATGGTCCCCTATTTACCAACAGATCTCTGCTTCATAGCATTTATTACTTCTGAATTTTTCAATTTATTGGTATGGCTGATTGATCAGTGTCTATCTGTACCATTCACTTCTAAGCACTACAACAATAGGGAGCCACGCATTTTATTCTCTCATCATTGGTTCCCCAACGCACAGTGTCTGCCAGAGATTATATGTTGTAGTTAGTTGCTGTCGAGTCAGCTCCCAACTCATGGCGACCCCATGTGTTTCATAGTGGAACTGCTCCACAGGGTTTTCTTGGCTGTAATCTTTATGGAAGCAATTCACTAGGACTTCTTCCACGGAGTTGCTGAGTGGGTTCAAGCCAATCTTTTTGTTAGCAGCCAATTGAAAAATGCTTGTGCCACCCAGGCTCCTTTAGATATTATACGTTGGTTTTGTTGGTTTTGTTGTGTACTGTCGAGTGGATTCTGACTCATAGCCACCTTAATCTTTAAGGAACTAGGTCACCAGGTCTTTTCTCCTGTGGAGGTGGAGCAGTTGGGTTCAAACCGCCGACGTACAGGGTACCAGCTGAGTGCTTAACCATATTATATAATAACTAAGGAGCCCCTCTGGGGCTCCTAGTATTCAATAAATATTTTTAATTTTTTTTTTTTCAAGGCACTTTCTTTTATGTTAGTATGTATGAGTGCAGTGAAAAAACAACAGCATCAAAGCCTGGTCCTATAAAACAAACAAACTAGCACCTTGATAGCTAGGAAAGAACTCTCTGTACATTTTGCATTTTACTAACTGATATATTTTGACATAGTGGAGAACATGGATGAGAAGGCTGTTACTATTTCACCTACCAGAAATGCTTACCTCACAAAAGCTTCAAAGTTGATTAAAAAAAAAAAAAGTCCGTTTATATTAGCAAGGTGGGCAAAGGTAGCCAAGACTCTAATAAGCATAGTGCTGAATACACTTTGAATGAGTTTCCAGTATTTTCACTCAAAAAACTTTTTTAAGAAGGAGAGATTGTAGAGATCTCTCCTAGAATCCTTTCGTCAGCATAGGTGAGCTTAATTAATTGGTCATATTAAAGAGCATCGTCTGCAACCAATGGGATGAATTATAAGGCAGGTAATTTTTAATAGGGTAGGGGAAGGATTAGGGGTTATTGTTGTTAGATGTTGTCAGGTCAGTTCCTACTCATAGCAACACTATGTGCAATAGAAGGAAACACTGCCCAGTCCTGCACCATGCCCACAATTATTGTGATGCTTGAGTCCATTGTTGCAGCCACTGAGTCAATCCATCTCATTGAGAATCTTCCCCTTTTTCCATGACCCTGTACTTTACGAAGCCTGATGTCCTTCTCCAGAGACTAATCTCTCTAGGCAACATGTTGGAAGTATGTAAGACGTAGTCTCGCCATACTTGCTTCTAAAGAGTATTCTGGTTGTACTTCTTCCAAGACAGATTTGTTCATTCTTTTGGCAGTCTACCATATACTCAATATTCTTTGCCAATGCCACAATTCAAAGGCGTCAATTCTTCTTCTGTCTTTCTTATTCATTGTCCAGGGTTTGCATATATATGATGTGATTGAAAATGCCATGGGTTGGGTCAGGCTCACCATATTCCTCACAGTGACATCTTTGGTTTTCAACACTTTAGAGAGGTTTTTTAAAGCAGATTTGCCCAATGCAATGAGTCTTTTGATTTCATGACTGCTGCTTCCCTGGGGGTTGATTGTGAATGCAAGTAAAATGAAATCCTTGACAACGTCAATCTTTTCTCCATTCATCATTATGTTGCTTATTGGTCCAGTCGTGAGGTTTTCGTTTTCTTTATGTTGAGGTACAATCCATGCTGATGGCTGTGGTGTTTGATCTTCATCAGTAAGTGCTTCAAGTCCTCTTTACTTTCAGCAAGCAAGGTTTTGTCATCTGCATAACATGGGTTGTTAACAAGTCTTCCACTAGTGGTGATTCCCCTTTCTTCTTCATATAGTCCAGTTTCTTGGATTATTTACTTAACATGCAGATTGAACAGGTATGGTGAAATGATACAACACTGATGCATAACTTTCCTGACTTTAAACTACATGGTGTCCCCTTGTTTTTTCTGAACAACTGCCTCTTGATCTATGTACAGGCTCCTCATGAGCACAATTAAGTGTTCTGGAATTACCATTCTTTGAAATGTTAGCCCTAATTTTTTAATGATCCACACAGTCAAATGTCTTTGCATAGTCAATAAAACACAGGTAAACATCTTTCTGGTGTTCTCTGCTTTTAGCCAAGATCCATCTGACATCAGCAATGATATCCCTGGTTCTACATCCTTTTCTGAATCCGGCTTGAATTTCTGGAAGTTCACAGTCAATGTACTACTGTAACTGATTTTGAATGTTCTTCAGCAAACTTTTACTTGTTTGTGATATTAATGATATTGTTCGATAATCTTCTCATTCAATTGGATCATCTTTCTCAGGAGTAAGCAATAGGGAAGCCCTGGTGGCATAATGGTTAAGTGCTATGGCTGCTAACCAAAGGGTTGACAGTTCGTATTCGCCAGATGCTCCTTGGAAACTCTATAGGGCAGTTTTACTCTGTCCTATAGGGTCACTAAGAGTCAGAATCGACTCGATCGCACTGGGTTTGGTTTTGTTTTTTGGTCCAGTCAGTTGGCTGGGTAGCTACCTTCCAAATTTCTTGGTATAGATGAGTGAGCACTTCCAGTGCTGCACCTGTTTGTTGAAATATCCCAATCACTATTCTGTCAATTCCTGGAGCCTTGTTTTTCTCCAGTGCCTTCAGTACAGCTGGGACTTCTTCCTTCAGTACCATTGGTTCCTGATCATATGTTACCTCTTGAAATGGTTGAACATCGACGAATTATTTTTGGTATAGTGACTCTGTGTATTCCTTCCATCTTCTTTTGATGCTTCCTGGGACGTTTAATATTTTCCCCATAGAAATCTTCAGTATTGCTACTTGAGGTTTGAATTTTTTCTTCATTTCTTTCAGCTTGAGAAATGCTCAGCATGTTTTTCTCTTTTGGTTTTCTATCTCCAGGCTTTTGCACACGTCACTGTAATACTTTGTCTCCTTGAGCTGCCCTTTGAAATCTTCTGTTCTGTTTTTTACTTCATCATTTCTTCCTTTTGCTTTAGCTACTCAACATTCAAAAGCAAGTTTCAGAGCCTTTTCTGACACCCGTTTAGGTGTTTTCTTTCTCTCCTGTCTTTTTAGTGACCTTTTGCTTTCTTCATGTATGATATCCTTAATGTTATTCCATAACTCATCTGGCCTTTGGTCATTAGTGTTCAATGCATCAAAACTATTCTTGAGATGGTCTCTAAAATGAGGTGTGATATACTCAAGATCATACTTTGGCTCTTGTGGACTTGTTCTAATTTTCTTCAGTTTCAACTTGAACTTGCATATGAGCAACAGATGGTCTGTTCCCCAGTCAGCCCCTGGTCTTGTTCTGACTGATGATATTGAGCTTTTCCATCATCTCTTTCCACAAATGCAGTCAATTTTGTTCCTGTGTAGTCCATCTGGTGAGGTCCATGTGTATAGTCGATGTTTATGTTGGTGAAAAAAGGTATTTGCAATGAAGAAGTCATTGTTCTTACAAAATTCTATCACGCAATCTCTGGCATTGTTTCTATCACAAAGGCCGTATTTTCCAACTACTGATCCTTTCTCTTTGTTTCCAACTTTCACATTCCAATCACCAGTTATTATCAATGCATCCTGATTGCATATTTGATCAACTTCAGACTGTAGAAGTTGGTAAAAATCTTCAATTACTTCATGTTTGGCCTTAGTGGTTGGTACATAATTTGAATAACAGTCATATTAACTGGTCTTCCTTGTAGGCATGTGGATATTGTCCTAACACTTACAGCATTGTACTTCAGAATAGATCTTGAAATGTTCTTTTTGATGATGAATGCAAAGCCATTCCTCTTCAAGTTGTCATTCCCAGCATAGTAGGCAATATTATACATGACTGTCCAATTCAAAATGGCCAATACCAGTCCATTTCATCTCATTAATGTCTAGGATATTGGTGTTTATGCATTCCATTTCACTTTTGACTATTTTCAATTTTCCCATGTGCATACTTTGTACATTCCATGTTCTGATTATTAATGGAAAGAAACAGTCAGCTGTTTCTTTCTCATTTTGAGTCATGCCACATCAGCAAATGCAATTCCTGAAAGCTTGACTCCATCCATGTCATTAAGGTCAACTCTCCTTTGAGGAGGCATCCCTTCCCCAGCTTTCTTTTGAGTGCCTTCCCACCTTGGGGGCTTATCTTCAGGCACTGTATCAGACAATGTTCCATTGCTATTCATAAGGTTTTCACTGGCTAATTCTTTTTAGAAGTAGACTGCCACTTTCTTCTTCCTAGTCTGTTTTAGCCTGGAAGCTGAGCTGAAACCTCTTACTCATGGGTGACTGTGCTGGTATCTGAATATCAGTGGCATAGCTTCCAGCATCAGAGCAACATGAGAGTCTCCACAGTATGACAAACTGACAGATATATGTTTGGGTGACCAAGGGTGATGGTAAACATATAAGTGAAGTCTAATATAATTAATTTCTTAAGTACTGATTACATACTAAGGAGAAATAATAATCTAAAACATTTCTTATGCTGATAGTTCCTAATGTATTGGAGAAAAATTAAAATAAAGAACTTGATTTGGAGCAAAGAGGACTGATTTATAGGTCTAACTCACCAACTATTTCTTCAACAAAAACAAGCTGTGGAGGATAACTGGGAAGAAATGAGTAGGAAGTTGAGGCTCTGGCTAATAGTACTATGAAACAAATGGCCATGGATAATGTATGAAAAGTACTAGGTAGTGGAACAAAAGTTAGCTACTTTGAGAAGTTAATCTTTAAAGAAAATAATCAGGTCATGAATTATTTTACAAAAATATTAAAATCATTTGTTCCTATAAGATGATTCTTGGAGATATATATATGTGTGTATATATATATACACATATACACATATATATGTATATATTTGGTGGGAGGAAGAATGAAGGGTTTTGGTGGACATAAAAGAAGATGAAGGCAATTGAATAAATTTATAGTCTTTCTGTATTACCAGGTTGAGTTGCTTTGGATAAATTGCCATCTCTTTTAAGAAAGGCTTGTGTTGTAAAGTGAATTCATTTTGATAAAAAATGAATTATTAAACAATTTGAACCATGACTCTTTTAAATGAAAATTATTTGAATGGGTAGGGTAGTGGTGGGTTTGGTGGTGAGAGAGTTTTTTGTTTAAAAAAAAAAGAAGATAAGAAATTGCACTGCAGAAAAGGCACAGATTAAAACACATACATTATTCCAGAGGCTTTGTGTTTTTAATTCTTGAAGAGAAGTTCAGCAGCTGACACAGGGTTTCTGGATGCTTTATAACTTGAGTTACTTAGATATTCTCTATTTCCTAGAACTTTAGGACTTTAGGAGAAGAAAAATCCCTGGTGGCACAGTGGCTAAGATCTTGGCTGCTAACCAAATGTTGGCAGTTTGAATCTACCGGCCGCTCCCTATGGGGTAGTTATATTCTGTCATGTAAGGTATCTACGAGCCGGAATTGACTCAATGGTAATGAGTTTGGTTTTTGGTTTTATGCTAACTTGGAAAAAGCCATGTTTGGTAGGAGGACTTAGGATATGTTAAATCCTTTCACTTCTTATAGCAGCCAAAAGATTAATAAACATACCTTCACTAGAGCCCTGCTAAGAATATAAAATACCATCATGTAACCACAAATCACTAGTGTTAGAAAGTTATTCAAAGCAATATAACTCCAATACTAGAATTACCTTAAGTTTGTTTCTTTTACCTATTTTGTGGGCTTTTTGTTATTTAGTTTCTCTGCTAGGTGTTTCTTGTCCCTACTCTGCCCTAACTCTTGTGATCTATTGCAGATCATTTATATAGAATAATTTACCAATTCTCCCTGTAATCTAATGGAGGGAAGTACCAATTTAAGCCACTCCTGATTTTATAGTTAAGAAGATACATTGTAGTCACATGGCTTGCTCAAGCCCTCATGACAATGAATTAGTAACACTGTGGTTAAGACACCTTTCCCCTAACTCCAAAGTCCGGTAACTTTATCACATACCCCAGAAACCTTTGCATGGGTAGATGCTATATGTCACTACACAAAAAGTATTTGCAGCAATGGATTGACACAGTAGCTGCAAGAGTGGACTCAAGCCTAACAAGTATTGTGAGGGTGGTGCAGGACCGGGCAGTGTTTCATTCTGCTGTACATGGGTTTGCTATGAGTCAGAACTGAGTCGACGGCACCTAACAACAACAATGTATAAACAGCATACATGCAATTGTACAAGCCCTCTTTAGCTTTTACAGTATTGTCTCTTCTTCCACTGACTTATACTGCACAGTATTGTGGTCTAACATTGCTAGATCTAGAGTAATGACAATGCTACTGAAATATTAATTTAATTAATGCTATTAAAATATAGAGTTTTTAATATTATACATTTTATTTAATATCTAGACACTCAAAAATGAACAAGTAAGATGTCTTCAGGAGGGAGTCAGTGGACATTCAGGGCATTCCCCTCTTCTGAAGCATCACTCAAGAGTGGACCCAGGGGCAGTCATTTGAGACCCGACCTGATGACCTTCTGATCTCCACCTATTCCAAGTCTGATCAGTCCTTTTCATTTATTTGTGCTCACTGATTATGAATGCGAATTGCTAGCCAGGTTTTCCCTGAGTTTGTTAAACATTTATCAAGGGGCACAATGGCAGTTTCTAGGCTAGTTTGATCTTGACAAATTTGCTTCCCATTCTGAAAGGCTAGTGATCAAATGGAAGATATATCTAAGGGGAAATTAATGCTGGAGTTTTTTATAAATTTTTTAAAATTCAAATAAAAAATACTAAAAATGAATTTATACCCTCTGTATATTTTCATACTTACATATTTTGTTTATATTGAAGTGACAACTACCTACCAGAAATAAGACCTCAGGAAGAAGAATTTAAGATAACTCAATAAGAGCCAATAATTTTGTATTTCAACTTATAACAGACAGATATATTTATCACAAAGAATTTTCTGACTCAGTGATAGATGTACAGAGAAATATTAGAAACATGAGACTCTCTTTCTCTCTCTTTTTTTTTAAATCCAATTAAATCACTTGAACCCATAATCAATCTAGTTACTAAACCCTCTAAAGTTAACTTTCCTTTATAGTCCTACCTCATTCCTTGCAAGGTTTTGGGAAAGTAAATTTTTTACATGTATACTGACTATTCATCATCTTTTTAGATTGTAAATAACAAAATTATTTCAAAGGAACATGTAAAAACTCCTGGAAGAAAGCCCTGAACTTGGGGATTGTAACGTATTCAAGTCACGAATACGAGACTTGAATACGTTGAGAGCAACGAGCTTCTAGCAGAAAGTAAACAAATGCACATCACAGACCTTTGTAGATATAAAAAACAGCCTTGTTTTGGCAAAATATTTTTCTTTTCTTGCTGCTTTACACTGCTTTCTGAGTAGTTCACCAAGGCCAAATTATTTGGGACCAAAAGCCATGTTTCATTTCCTTGATAAGATACAAATTTAGAGACATGGGGGAAATCACTGACAATGTGCCTACTGTATTGTTTTTGTTATTTTTGGATACAGTCAAAAGCAGGACCATAAAAATAATCTATGAAGATGCTTTTTGAAGGGGAACTTTTTCTGGACTGGTAAAAGCTAGATGCTTACTCACAGCTTAATTATGTTCTCTTTTGGTAGATGTCTTTTGCATTTATTTTATTCACTTTAAACACTGTTGAGTGTCCTAAAGCTTTGAATATCTAAAAAAAAAAAAAAAAAAATTGCTGTTTAATTGATTCCGACTCAAAATGACCCTGTAGTATCAGTGCCTGTTAATTTTGTTATACAAGCTTAGCTGTCTCCTTACATGAGTCAACTGTTGTGTTCTTTTTAGTTTTTTTCTTCCACAAATCACAGAAAACAAACCTTTCCAATACGAAGCATACAAAAGGTAAATTGTCATTTATTTCAATCAGATTTCACATGCCACAGTTTGAACGGCCCACTGATAGGAGATGAAATGTGTTATATTGCACTTTGGATTTTAGATCTCTTTTCCAGTTGCTTAAACCTAAGCCATAACAGGCAAAGAAAAGTTAAAAAATAGTATTGATTTTGGTTCCCCTTTCTTTTGGCACCGGAACTGTCAGAAGGGTGAGGAGATTGCCTACTACTTATAATTTAGGGACAGGAAGGAGGAGGTGTTGTCCACAGTATTGTCCACTATAAAGTGGGCCTGAGGCAGTTTAAATCCACCAGCTGCTCCTTGAAAACCCTCTGGGGCAGTTCTGCTCTGTCTTATAGTGTCACTATGAGTCAAAATCGACTTGACAGAAATGGGTATGGTTTGGTTTTTTGGTTTAAGGTACTCTAATAACTGAAACTAATCCAAAGATGCATCCATGTATACACCAGTCTTCAAAAATGCTGCTGTGTGCATGATTTAATTATTTTAATACATAATCAATTTAGTTTTTTTAGTTTTCACCCATGAGTATTCAATTAAAGGACTATGCTTACACCTTTGAGAAAGTAAAAGGCGATGGCAAGAGTTAAAAAGTTTTTCTCCTATGTCTTAAAACTTTTTTCTAGCAATGCCTCAATAACCTGATCCTTAAGTGTGTTTTTTTTTAAGTGTATAGACAATTAAGTACACCATATCCTCGTATGCTTTTGGTCCATTTCTCAAAAGACTGGTGAGTCATAGTACCATGAAGGGCAGAGTGATTTGTTCCACTCCACTGATTCAGGAGCCATTGTCTTTTGTTTGTGAGTTGCACACTGAACACCACCACTGAAATCACAAAATTCCTCTTTTTTTCCCTCCACCAGATATTAACTGTTTTTAATTCAATGCTTTTCACTCTAAAATATTTTCTGATATTAATAGGAAATGTGCAAATTAGTGATCAGCCTCATTGAAGTACGCTACATGGTGGTCAGTCTTCTCTTTCCCCACTCATTCCATCCAGGGAGGTATACTATTATTAATCATGTAGTGTCTCTTTAATACCACCTGTTTTACTTCCTTTTTAAGTCTTATATTTATGATTATTTTAATCAAAATTTCTATATACACAATGCATATATATGTGTTCAATGTACAAAAGGATGCCTCCTAGGAAAGGGGAAAAGAGAGGAAGTGGAAATGAAGAGCAATTTTGCCTTAGGTGTTATAGAAATCTATTGCCCTTCTCATATTATTTGTCAGAAAAGTTTATAGAGTTTCTTTTTTTTTTCAGGAACGACCTGGGTCAGTGAAATATATGATTTGGTCTATAACAATAGGGATGCGGAGAAATGTAAATGGGATGCAATACACAAACAAGTGCCGTTCACGGAATTAATAATCCCTGGTCTCACGTATGGTATTTTCACTAAATTGTTACTTTTCACCATAGAAATAAGTATCCCTAACTTTTTGAGATGTTTGGAGGCATCATAATGGAAAATCATACAGACAGAGGACTGTTGGATTGTAAGGGTGGTGGTGCAGTGATTAAGCATTAGGGTGCTAACCGAAAGCTCAGAGGTTTGAATCCACTACCTGTGGGAGAAAGATGTGGCAGTCTGCTTCTACAAAGATTCATAGCCTTGGAAGCCCTATGGGGGAGTTCTACTCTGTCCTATATGGTCACTATGAGATGGAATGGACTTGCTGGCAATGGGTTTTGTTTGGTTTGGTGTATTAGAACAGTCAGAAATTGGTACTGCCAATAATCATATCATACTGCTCATCTGCACAAAGATAATGTCTACATAAGAACAGATTTTGATACAGTGAATTTTTTTCTTAGTAAGGAAGATGGAAGTCTTTAGCATTTAAATATTGTGTAATCATTACATAAGGAAAATGCAATGTTTGACTCAGTATAGATTTATGAATATTGCTAGTTAGCTGATATTTACAAACTCATGGAAAGGGATTATGGAAACATGGTTTTGCATTACTAAGTGAAGGAAAAGTCTGGACATCTTGACTGTTGGACCAATGCTCCTTCTGTTCCATCAAAGCGTTGTATCTGAGGACTTTATAGACACTTTTTTTTTAATGAAGACGGTAAAATCTCTGCTACTGATGGGTAATAAAGCAGTCTAACTATGCAGAATTTTTAATTCTCATGGTAGATTTTTGGGGCATATGACTTTAGCCATTTCAAACCATGTAGTGAGATTAAAGTTCATAAAGTCTTAGATTGTATTGTAGTTGACTTTTACAATTTCACATTTCTAATGTAGTTTGTGAATTTCTGTGCTTGCAGGCATTGAGCAACTGAAAAACATACAGTCTCCTCAACTAGTAAAAACGCACCTACCTGTTCAACTTCTCCCTTTCTCATTGTGGAAGAATGACTGCAAGGTAGCAAATTTTAAACAAAGACTCCTTCATTTGTGCTGTAATTTCTTTTACTAATTATTCAGAATTGAAGGTATGGTATTGTAACCTATGGGTAAGTCATTGTAAAAATAATGATACGGACCCTATATCCCAAGGATTAAATAGTATCAGTGCATACAACAGTGGCTTGGACACCAATGGTGTAGACAGGGACTAGACTCCATGCCCAAACACTGAGGATCTGTCGGATTTTCTGTCCTCAAAGATATCTGTCTTCCTAACTAAATCCCTTCACTCCCTATCAATAGCTTTTAAACAACTTATTTTTAAACAAATAACCCCAGAATTTATTTCTTCTGGAACATCCTAATTTAAAAATATGGTGAATTATAATTTATGGATTATTTTTAAACTTCTTTTTATAAACATTTTTATTGAAGTATAACCTTCAGGGAGAAATGTGTAAAATATAGACGGATGAATTTTCATAAAGTTAGCATATCCAGGAAACCAGCACCTAGATTAAGAAAGAGAACATTACCAGCATCTCAAAAGCTCAGTTTCTTCCCATTTCCAGGAAGTAACCGCCATTCATAAAGGTAACCACTATCCTGAATGCTTTCATCACAAATTAGTTTGCCTGTAATCGTATCAGTACCAGTTGCCATAGAGGGACCCCATCTGTGTCAGAGTAGAACTATGCTCCATAGGGTTTTCAGTAGCTAACTTTTTGGAAGTAGATTACCAGCCCTTTCTTCCCAGGTGCCTCTGATGGACTCCAACTTCCACCCTTTTGGTTAGCTGCCTCGTGTGTTAACTGTAATCTTGCAGGGGATTGGTGGTTCAGTGGTAGAATCCTCAGCTCCCATGTAGGAGACCTGGGCTCAATTCCTGACCAATGCACCTCATGTACAGCCACCACTCAACTGTCAGTGGAAGCTTGCTTGTTGCTGTGATGTTGAACAGGTTTTACCAGGGTTTTCAGACTAAGATGGACTAGGAAAGAAAGCCCTAGGATCTACTTATGAAAAGCAGCCAATGGAAATTCAGTGGATCACAATGGTCCGATCGCCACTTGATCAGGTGTATGGTGCGGGATCCAGTGGTGTTTTCTTCTGTTGTGCATGGGGTCACCATGAGTCAGGTAACAACAGCGATGGCCTCAAGTCATAAAGTATATATCCTTGAAGGTTTAGCTTTTTATGCAACATTCTACTTGTGATATCTATCCATATGGTGCTCGTAGTTCTGTTTTTCTTGTTTTCTTTGATGTAACGTGGTGGATCACAAAACGCCTGTGCCCTGAGCTACGGCAGCTTCTTTACCTGAACGTATCAGCTATTGTGCTTGCATTGTAAATGCAAACATAAATGCAACAGTCTCTGCAACCTGAGCACATTACACCCTTTATTTAATTTCTACGAATACTATTGAGGTTCTTCTGGATTCTAGTTACTTACCTATGCCTGTACTATGCACTGATTAGAAAAGTCAATGCCCTCTGCCCTATATAGCATATGACCCCGTAGAATGCATCAAGTGGTGGAAAAAGAGAGGTACATTTGAAAAACAACTACATATATGCAATATAAGTACTAGCACATGAGATAAACAAAGATTCTTTGTGAACCCTGCAGCAGTGTTAAGGAGGTCTAATAGATGAAGAAAAGCTTGATGAGCATCATGAAGAAAGAATAGAAGTATTTTCAAGAGTACAAGAAGGATGCTTCACAGAGAGAAAACTGCATAAGCATATGGTAAGAGATGTGAATCAGAAAGGTGTGTGCCAAAGATCTACGAGGGTCTCAGTGTAGCTAATTACAATGTGAAGACAGTGGAAAATGAATCTGGAAGGCCAGGCAGTCACTAAACCCCTAGATCTGAGAAAGGAGTTTAAAGTGCATCTTTATCCCAGCATCTTTAATACCAAAAACAACTAAAACCATTGTTGTCTAGGCAATTCCAACTTATGAAGGTTTCATGTATAACAGAATAGAACTGCCCTGTGGAGTTTTCGTGGCTATAATCCTTATGGAATCAGATTGCCAGGCTTTCTTCTGTGGTGCCTCTGGGTAGGTTCAAACCACCAACCTACCAACCTTTCAGTTAGTGGTCAAGCACTGAACTGTTTGTGTCATCCAGGGAGCCTTAGTGCCTTTAATAGACTGAGCCAAATAGCTGTTTGTTGTCCCTTTGAAAAAATTGATTGATTGTACTTTCACCTAATTATACAAAGACTCATTGTACTCATTGTACATGTTTTTATGCGTGACTTCTTTTCCTCCGAAGTCTTTTTGAAAATAAAAGAAATGAGAAAATAGAGATATGATTTATTATCTTAATTCCAGCAGTTAAGAACCTTAGAAGCTCCCAGAAAGTCATCTTTGCTATCAGGTAGGAGAACTGAGGAATATCTTCAGCATAGCCTTGTCTTCTACTTTGCAGCAAGCAGGAAATAGATCTTGATAAGGAAGTTACACGTGATGATGAAAGAGAAAGAAAACAGTTGGTTCGTTACCAGAGTCTCCTGGTATTGAAATAGGGAGTAGATGGGAACATTTATAAAGTTAGTATTCTCTCAAGAAGTTATGTTACCATCAAAGTCTCAAGTCTTAACACTCCATATTCAATTTTTTGAGACACTTCTTTCCAGTCATTCCTTTCCTCCTTCCATCTTTGTTGCGGATTATGAAGATTATAAGTATAAAATGTACCATGTCCTTTGCCCATCGTTTGCCAAGAAGCAAGTTCTGATTCCGCTTAGATGAAAGGAAATTTCTCCCTGAGTGCTTTTCCCTTAAAAATATATTTACTGCATGTGTGGCTGGGTCCTTGGTGTTATTAGGTATACTTCAGAGGAGAAATAGATTTAATGGATTTCAGTGGGCTTGCCTGAAAAACTTGTTACCAATGAGGCATAACGATATCATCTCCATTGGAAAATGTGCTCAAAATTTCTACCTTCAAGCAGACTCAAAGGCTTCATGCATAAAACAAAATTTTATCTCACATCAATCATTATAATCAACAATGATTGCTGCATAGCCATGATTGTGGGCAGAATGATGTTGAATCTTTAAAAATTTACCCAAGTAGTAATTTATTTTAAATGAAAAAAAACAGGCATTAGTTCAGCTTTTGTTTTATAATTTCTTTATTATTATTAATTTTAATAAGTGGTAAGCAAAACATTCTAAATTTAAGGATAATACCAATTAAGTTTTTATATGTACTATTTATTATAATTGTTATTATAGTTGTTTTTCATATTTCAAAAGATATTCTTTTTTCAAAGGCTAAAGAGAAAGCAGGGGCATGACAGAAGTCTGTTAAAATAATTTGTATAGTTTCGAATATGCTATGTCAAGAAAAAGATGCAAATGCTAAGATTCCCATTGCCGTCAAGTTGATTCCGATTCCTAGTGACCCTATAGGACAGAGTAGAACTGCCCCAAGAGGTTTCCAAGAAGAGGCTGGTGGATTCAAACTGCAGACCTTTTGGTTGGCAGCTGTAGCTCTTAACCACTGTACCACGAGAGCTATGATTAGGAAACAGAGAAGTGAAATTAAGCATTCTGTCAATAGAAGCAAAATTTTAAGATTAAAGAACAGAAATGAAAAGCTGATTTCCCATTTCTCTGCACAGATGATCTATGTGGCACAAAATGCCAAAGATGTAGCTGTCTCTTACTATTATTTCTACCAGATGGCAAAAATGCACCCAGAGCCTGATACCTGGGAGGAGTTCCTGGATAAATTCATAGCTGGGAAGGGTAGGTCAACTCTTCCTTTAACCATGGAGTTCCATAATGGAAAGTCTTTTTGGCAAGATGTAAAGTTCAAATATAAATTACGTGTTTATTATAAACCTAATACCATATGTGCCCAGCACTCTAAGAATTTATTATGAAGAATATAGAAATAGAATACAATGTTTCATCCCTTAAAGGAGTGTAACTTTTGGGGGTATGTGACATATAGATTTCTGAGTCCATAATTCCAGTGTTGTATTAGTGCTTAGTCGTTACTGCCAATTTTTTAAGTGCTTTCCTCTTTTGGCATCCATGCTGTTATGCTGTTTACATTTTATACACATTCTTTGGATTAGCTTAGCTTTCCTCTACCATCCTTTTATTTTTTCAATGAACTGTGAAAATTCTTGAGTGAGAGTTTTATACTTAAGGTTCTATTATTCTACACGTGTATTTTCTTTTTCAGACATATTCATACCAAGGTAGTAACTCTACTGATAATTCTTACATGCGTTTTTCAATCCTGACTTCTCTTGTAAACATCAAATGTATTTAAATGCCTGCAGGACAAACCCATTTGGAAATTTATTTTGTAAAGTTCAACATATTCAAAACAGATTTTATTACATATCCTAAAACTGGCTTTTCTTTTAAAAATACTTTTTATATACTTCTATGGTAGTGCTGTAGCCCTTGGTGGTGCAGTGGTTAAGAGTTATGGCTGCTAACCAAAAGGTCAGTGGTCTGAATCCACCAGCCACTCCTTGGAAACCTTGTGGGGCAATTCTACTGTCTTCTAGGGTCTCTATGAGTCTGAATTGACTTGACGGCAATAGGTATGGTGGAGACACCATATTTCTGCTATTTTGGTCTATGAAACATAAAGTCTTTTTTGAATCTTCTCTAGACATCAGTTCTCATTAAATCTCAGAACAAACATATTTTTTTTAATTTATCATTATAATAGTCCTTAAATTAGATTATTCATTTATTTTCATTTTATTTGCTACAAACCTAGTCCAGGTCTTTATGGCCTAACTTAATTATATATTATCTTGTGCCCTTCAGTTAAGGCTCCACAAACTCCATCCTGCTGGAGATAGAGATTTAAAGAGTATGTAGTTGTTTTGATGTATGAAGGGCCATAAAACTGAAACATAAATTCAACTTATTGTAACAAGGAACAATAAGCCTTTGCAAGTCCTTGAAAAAAGTAGAGATATTTCAATGGAGTTTTCAGAAGATCCATTTAAAGAAATTTACGATATGGATCAGAAAACACAGAGACAAAACGCAGAGAGACCAATTAGAATAATGTTTACAAACATATACTATGACTGAAACACAAGTTGTTAAAAAGTTCTTGAAGAGTACAGTCCAATGAAATGTGTGCACGTTTCCGATCTTCAAATAAAATCCTCGATGTTATTTCCTAATGATGAAACTCCTGTAGGACTGATTTTTTTTTTTTTTTTTTTTTGGTCTGTATGATTTAGTACTAATTTCGGTACTACTAATGTTAAATGAGGAAACCCTGGTTTCTGTAGTGGTTAAGAGCCACAGCTGCTAACCAAAAGGTCGGCAGTTCGAATCCACCAGGTGCTCCTTGGAAACTCTACGGGGCAGTTCTACTCTGTCCAATAGGGTTGCTATGAGTTGGAATCGACTCAACAGCAACTTTTTTTTTTAAATAAATGTTAAATGAATCTTCTGAAACTATTTTTTCACCTGTATCACCATGTTTAAACCTATATTTAATGACATTCTATTATCAACAAAACAAAATCAGTATCCCTATCTATCAATATAGACATTATATTTTTGTTGCTCATTCACATCTTCAACCCTATTTCTCAGCATTACCTTGTGAAAACCTTCTCCTTGAGGCAACTACATCTCAAAGTTTTCTTCAATAGTTTTATGTTTGCTATCACTTGGACTATTCTTTGTCCATAGAGTGTTATTGTTATTCTCATCATTGCCAAAGTTCTGCTCTTCTTCTTAGATCCAAATACACTCTAGCTCCTCCACAGCTCTTTCTTAAATGCTCCATCCCTATGATTTTCTCTACCTTTTTCCTCTTCTATAAACTTCCATACCACTTATTTTCTGTGTTACCTCATATCTGCCATGTTGCTCTTGTAGTTTTACTTATTAGAAGCATTTTCTCTTTTCTAAATAAATTGAAAATCAGTGAGAATAGGTTTATTCACATACTTCCTTTAGCCTTAGCATACTCTTTCTTGAACTAATAGGCATTAATAAGTGTGTGTTGATAACGGTGACTTATAATGGCATTTAACAATTCTTTATTAATATAAGTAGTTAAAAAATTGAAAACGTTTTATCTTTAATTTCAGTGTGTTTTGGTTCCTGGTATGAGCACGTGAAGGGCTGGTGGGAGAAGATGAAAGATTATCCTATCCTTTACCTTTTCTACGAAGACATGAAAGAAGAGGCAACAGCAATTTCTTCTTTATTTTTGATGGAATCCCAATAATGCTAATCTACTAACCATCAATTCTTGCACCCATCCATTTTGTTCTACCACTATCCTTCCACTCTAGTACAGGCATCCCTCTTATCTTCTTGGAGTATGTAATCTTTTCTCTTCCATTATCTACTCAGGGAGAATTATCTTTTCGAAGACTAAATCAGGGTTGTCCACTTCCAGCTTCAAATTTCT
The DNA here is from genome assembly GCF_030014295.1 of Loxodonta africana. Lineage (NCBI taxonomy): Eukaryota > Metazoa > Chordata > Mammalia > Proboscidea > Elephantidae > Loxodonta > Loxodonta africana. The sequence goes on from NC_087346.1 coordinate 85,677,398, forward strand.
CAATGACTTCTGTTCCTCCATAAAATATAAGTTTGTTTTTATTGTTCTATCACAACTTCTAATGATTTTATGTGTGTGTTTCTTATGTTTTATCAGTCTCCTTCACTGTAATGTAAGCTTCTTGAACTTGTAACTAAAATTATCTTGTCCATGGTAGTTGGGGTTCTCTCACACAGTGGGCAGACAATGTAACTTTCCTATTTAATCTATAAAACATCTAACTTTTATTTTCTTATCTTCCATCTGATTATTAATGTGGAAAAATAATTTACTCTCTAATGTGATTAAAAACAGTCTTATCTGATTACTTAAACAATCCATTTAATAAGTGTTCTGTATTTCTTAAATTTTCTTATATATTTTCTTAAATATATCTCAGGCAGCCTGTCCATACCCCTTTTCTCTTTAAGATGATGTCTGGGTATAGGGAGAAAAGGAGAAGTATACAAAATATCATGAGCATGAAGGGGGAGTTAGAGATTTCTGGAAGCAATATCACCCAGCTGACTCCTATCCTATGTAGAGTTTTTTTTTTTTTTTAATCACTTGAGTTTTGCAAGCCATACTGACATGCAAAACTGAAATCATTTCGTCCACTACATTGTCATAATTAGAACCGTATTAAATACTTTGCCTGCTTAATGACTAAATCTACCCAAAATTATTCTTTTTTCATTCTAATTCTGTTACGATACAAAATGTAGTCTTCATAAGTTGTTAAAGTTCGTAGAGAAAGACCTGCCAGAAGCAACAGTGGATAAAATACTCTATCATTCATTACAATGTAATGAAGCAGAACCCATGCACAAATTATACCACTATGACGTCTGAAATGGAAAATTCTTTGTCTCCCTTCATGAGAAAGGGTAAGGACATCATATAGCAGTTTTTGTACAGCTTGCTGGTCATAGAGTGGAGCATGTATGTGGGCAGATAAGAATGATGTTGTAAAAAATGAAAAGACATTAAGTATGCTGAGGAGGACAAACAAAGAAACAAGCATAAAGGAAATATGTGGTAAAAAACAAAACAAAACTCTATCTTTGATGTAAGATTAATGTATAAGACAAACCTTCTAATTAGAAAAGTTTACTCATTAGCTTGTGCCTCAATAAACATCAGTCTTGGAAGTCATGTCTCATTAATTAAGGGTAGGGTTGCACAGCCAATTACTGTAATTTCTGTCAATAAGTTGCACACCTGTAAAAAGTTGAATTGGAAAAAGTTGTGTGATAGATATATTTACAAAGACAAAAAAAAGTAACTGCTGAGGCTGCTATGTACAACCAAAAACCTCATGAGATTTAGTTTCCTGTTTGGCAAGCTTAGGGTCATGGTTTCATGGAACATCTCAGTTAATTGGTCTAATAGCACACTTAGTTCTTCTGTTCTACCTCCTAGTTGGACACGTGGTGCCTGGGATCTTAAAAGCTTGCAAGCAGCCATCTAAGGCAGAAAAATTGCTTCTATTCACATAGAACAACAGTGGAAGAAGGAGATTCAGGAATAGGAGGAGGCTATGGAATGTGTGGCTAATTGCCTCATGAACAACTGCCTCCTTTGTCAAGAGACCAGAACTGGATGATGCTTGGCTACCATTACTGAACATTTTAATCAAAGGTTCCATAGAGGCATCCTGATCAAAACGGGGGTGGGGAGGAAATGCAGAAGAGAATTGCAAATTCTCATGGACTCCAGATCTCCTGAAGCCATGAACGCTGGATGAAATCCTGAAACCATTACCCTGAGATAATCTTTAAACCTTAAGCAAAAAATATCCCCTGAAGTCTTAAAACCAAGCAATAATTTAGCTTAACTCATAAAATTGTCTACCTTGAGCATTACACTCTTTATGAACTATCCATATGGAATCAAACTGGCAACAGCAACTCAAAAGATTAGGTAGGAACCTTAGGGGACAGTGAATTTATGTTAATGGGGGAGAAACAACTTGGAAAAGGAAGGTGAGAATGGTTACACAACTCAAAGAATATAATCAGTGTCACTAAATGGTACATGTAGAAACTATTGGTGTATGTTTGGCTGTGTATGCACTCAACAACAACAATAAAATAAATTTGTACTTAAAAAAAAGAATGCAATTCATTTGTCTGAATGACCTAGATCTTTGTCATCTTTCTTAAAAATTTTTCAAAGCTAAGTAGCTAGCTTAAATGATGCTAAAAACCCACCCCACTGCCGTCGAGTCGATTCCGACTCATAGCGACCCTATAGGACAGAGTAGAACTGCCCCAAAGAGTGGATGCTACGCATACTAAATTAATGAGGTTGTCATTGTAATATTGTAAATCATTGCATCCTCAGCATTGAACTCAATGTATAGTATCTTGCACAAAATAGGACTTTTAATGAGTATATACTGAACTGAATTGTGTGTGTGCGTATGTGAGAGAGAGAGACTTCATTGTAAGAGTATATATTAGTTAGCTTCCTATACAACAAACAACTCCAAGAATCTCAGGAATTTAAAAAAACAGATTTATGTTTCATTTAAATTACATGTTGGTGAATATTGCTCAGTTAACTGTGGCTGCTGCAGTTTTGCTCAACTCTTTTTGACTCTTTTCAGTTTTGCTTGGCTCTCCTAGGCTCAGTTCCTTGTTTGCTTTATGAAATGCACCCTGAAAGAGCTCCGCATATGTAGGACATACCTAATATCACGGCATAAATGAAGAACAAGAAAGTTGGTGTAAACTTGCAGTATCTTTTAAAGTTTCTCTTTAGATGTGGTGTCTGTCACACATACTCAAATTCCATGGACCAAAGCATATCAAACAGTCAAGCTCAAAGTGCATGAGCCAAGGAGGAATGGGCAGAACACTTGAGTAGGGGCAGAGCTGTAAAACCTTCTTAAAGTGAAAGGGAGGAGTGAACAGTTATTAACAATTACACAGCCTGAGACAGCCTTTGAGAGACAGATGTTCTTGTGAAAGGCTACAAAGGATAATAGTAGGTCCTATGGTTTTTCAGAAAATAAGAATGTATGTCATGGATAAATTTGCTCTGGAAATATCTGATCTCAAAGAGGTGTGATTTTGCCTCTCAGAGGACATAAGCAATGTTTGGAGACATTTTTGATTGCCACGACTGGGTTGATGCCACTGGCATTTAATAAGTAGAGGCCAAGGATCCTACTAAACATCTTAAAATACACAGGACAGTCCCCCACAGCAAAGAGTTTTTTGGTCTCAAATGTCAATATGTTAAGGTTGAGAAACCCTAGACCAGACTGACCAAGGTATTTGGGCACATTTTCTTGCCTTTTTTTTATCTTCATGGTAATCCTGTGAGATGTTCCATGAAAATGGCATTCTGTGATCAAATATGCATTGTTAATGCTGTGTCCTATGTTGTTCGAGATTTTTGACATGATTAGTCTTTTAAAGACTTTGAAAATCCTATAGCAATCTGTTTAATTCTATTTAATAGTAAGCAATTCCCAATTTTGCTTGATCATACAAGTTTTTCGTTTGTTTTTGTTTTTTTCTCATAAGATATTGTCATCTAACTTTGGAAAAATATAATTTTAAAATGAATCAAAACATCTCTATATTCTCTGTTAATAAAGCTCTAGAAAACAAAGAGTGTTTTCAGACATTGGGCTTTCTCCCAGTGACATTTCTCAGGGATATTTAAGGTACTAGTTCCTTACATATGATACTGGAAACACCTTTGGGAATTTCTACAAGACTAAGAAGACCTAGAAGTCTGAGAGTGCTAGTGGGAGGTGAGGAATACAGCTGTGGAATAGACATGACATTCTAAAGTTAAAAAAAAAAGTGATAATATAAATTACAATGGAGAGGAACTCTACAGTAGTCCTAAATTTGCCCTTTCATTTCTATTTACTTATTTTTTCTTTTCAGGTACTTCAGGAGACAGGAATCAGTTCACTATAGCCCAGTATGAGAGATTTAAAGAAGATTATGAAAAGAAAATGAAAGGACCTACACTAAAGTTTCGATCAGAAATCTAAGGATACCTACTCTTTCTCCAACTCCTTTAACAGGCACCTAAATTAAAAAGAAAATTCTTCAAACTTTCGTGAAAGTGAAAGGAAATTCTGTGTGTGATATTTCCTTACTTACTTACATTAGTGATTTATAATAAAACAGTAAGAGAATTTCAAAGGCTACACTGGAAAAACCAATAGTATCTCTATGATTTTAATGACTCTGCACAATGTTTCTGGTATTCTTACAAATTAAATCAAGAAATTAGATTTATAAAAACACAAAGATATGTGCTTTGTTTCTTAAAGTCAATGAAACATAAGTTCTTGGTGATTAGACTTGCAAAGAAAATCTGGGAGTTTTTAAGATAGATTAAAATAAAATCTATCTTAAAAGGCCTTAATTACTCTCTTTTATATGCTTAGGATGATACCAGTGTCATATAAGATCTATGACTTTTTTGCATAAAAATTTCACTGAAAATTATTGTCCTAGAATGGTTTACTATAGACTAACTTTTAGATAATTAATTAATCACAGTCTTCTCCTGTTATAGTTTATATAGGAATTATCTGAAATAACGCCAAGAATGTAATCAATAACTATGTTATACAAATATTGACTGCACGATAATGCTTTAGCTACTGTCAGAGATAAAATCAATTAACAGTTATTTATTCTGATATCAAGCTAATAAAATTTTATTTAACACCTCTTTTATGTATAAATAGAAAACCCTGGTGGCATAGTGGTTAAAAGTTTGGCTGCTAACCAGAAGGCTGGCAGTTCGAATTCACCAGGCACTCCTTGGAAACTCTATGGGGCAGTTCTACTCTGTCCTATAGGGTTGCTATGAGTCAAAATTGACTTGATGGCAACGGGTTTGGATTGTTTTTCTTTTTTTGGTTATGTATAAATAAGTAACATCATAATATAAAATAAGCAATAATAATAATAATATAATATAAGCAACATCATGATAAATGGAGAAAAGATCAAAGTTGTCAAGGATTTCATTTTACTTGGATCCACAATCAACACCCATGGGAGCAGCAGTCAAGAAATCAAAAGACACATTGCATTGGGCAAATCTGCTGCAAAAGACCTCTTTAAAGTGAAAAAAGCAAAGATTTTACCTTGAAGACTAAGGTGTGCCTTACCCAAGTCATGATGTTTTTAATCCTCATATGTATGAAAAAGCTGGACAATGAATAAGGAAGACCAAAGAGCTGACATCTTTGAACTGTGGTGTTGAAGAAGAATACTGAATATTCCATGGACTGACTAAAGAACTAGCAAATCTGTCTTGGAAGAAGTACAACCAGAATGCTCCTTAGAAGCAAGGATGGTGAGACTATGTTTCATACACTTTGGACATGTTATCAGGAGGGATCAGTCCCTGGAGAAGGGTGCATCATGCTTTATGAATAGAGGGTGAGCAAAAAAGAGGAAGACCCGCAGTGTGATGAACTGACACAGTGGCTGCAACAATGGGCTCAAGCATAACAACGGTAGTGAGGATAGTGAAGGACCGGGCAATGTTTTGTCCTATGGTACATGGGGTCGCTGTGAGTCAGAACAGATTCTATGGCAACCAACAACCACAACATGTATAAATACTGTGCCTTATGAATAACCATGAATAAAACATGGATCCTTATTTCAAAGAACTTTAAGTTTGGGTAGGGAGAATAAGAAAATACAGAGGAATGATTGTAAAAAAAAAAAAAAAAGGGTAAGGAACAACCAGAATGCTTATAGCTGCCTCTTATTGAAACCTTACTGCAGAACAAGTGCTGTGCTAAATTATTTGCATGGCTTCACTTCAATCCTTTAAGATAGGCATTTTGGAGGCCCCGGACAAATAAGGCATTACTGAAAAAGATGAACAAAGTGGGAGGCCTTACTTTACCTAATTTTAGAACCTATTATACTGCCACAGTAGTCAAAACAGCCTGGTACTAGTACAACAACAGATACATGGACCAATGGAACAGAATTGAGAATCTGGACATAAATCCAACCACATATGAGCAGTTGATATTTGACAAAGGCCCCAAAACAGTTAAATGGGGAAAAGACAGACTTTTTAACAAATGGTGCTGGCATAACTGGATATCCATCTGCAAAAAAAAAAATGAAACAAGACCCATACCTCATTCCATGCACAAAAACTAACTCAAAATGGATCAAGGACCTAAATCTAAAATCTAAAACGATAAAGATCATGGAATAAAAAATAGAGACAAAGTTAGGAGCCCTAATACATGGCATAAATATTATACAAAACATTATAAAGAATGTAGAAGAAAAACTAGATAACTGGGACCTCCTAAAAATCAAACACCTATGCTTTTCCAAAGACTTCATCAAAAAAGTAAAAAGGCTACCTACAGGCTGGGAAAAAGTTTTTAGCTATGACGTTTCTGATCAGCACCTGATCTCTAAAGTCTACATGATACTGCAGAAACTCAACTGCAAAAAGACAAATAACCCAATTAAAAAATGAGCGAAAGATATGAATAGACACGTCACTAAAAAGACATTCAGGTAGCTAACAGATATATGAGGAAATGTTCACTATCATTAGCCATTAGAGAAATGCAGATCAAAACTACAATGAGATTTCATCTCACTCCAACAAGGCTGGCATTAATCCAAAAAACACTGAAGAATAAATTTTGGAGAGGCTGTGGAGTGATTGGAAAACTTATACACTGCTGTCGGGAATGTAAAATGGTACACCCACTTTGGAAATCGATTTGGAGCTTCCTTAAAAAGCTAGAAATAGAACTACCATACTATCCAGCAATCCCACTCCTTGGAGTATATCCTAGAGAAATAAGAGCCTTTACAAGAACAGATATATGCACACGCATGTTTATTACAGAACTGTTTACAATAGCAAAAAGATGAAAGCAACCAAGGTGTCCATCAACAGATGAATGGATAAATAAATTATGATATATTCACACAATGGGATGCTACACATAGATAAAGAACAGTGAGGAATCTGTGAAACATTTCATAACATGGAAGAAACTGGAAGGCATTATGCTGTGTGAAATTAGTCAGAGGCAAAAGGACAAATATTGTATAAGACCACTATGATAAGAGCTTGAGAAATAGTTTCAACTGAGAAGAAAACATTCTTTTGTGGTTATGAGAGTGGGGAGGGAGGAAGGGTGGGGGAGGAGTTCACTAATTAGATGGTAGATAAGAACTACTTTAGGTGAAGGGAAAGACAGCACACAAAACAGGGGAGGTCAGCACAATTGGACTAAACCAAAAGCAAAGGAGTTTCCTGAATAAACTGAATGCTTTGAAGGCCAGTGTAGCAGGGGCAGGGGTCTGGGGACCATGGTTTCAGGGGACATCTAAGTCAATTGGCATAATCAAATCTATTAAGAAAATGTTCTGTATCCCACTTTGAAGAGTGGCGTGTGGGGTCTTAAACACTAGCAAGCAGCCATCTAAGATGCATCAATTGATCTCAACTCACCTGGATCAAAGGAGAATGAAGAACACCAAGGACACAAGGCCATTATAAGCCCAAGAGACAGAAAGGGCCACATGAGCCAGAGACTACATCATCCTGAGACCAGAAGAACTAGATGGTGCCCTACTACAACCGATGACTGCCCTGACAGGGAACACAACAGAGAACCCCTGAGGGAGCAGGAGAGCAGTGGGATGCACACCCCAAGTTCTCATAGGACGAGACTTAATGGTCTGATTGAGACCAGAAGGATCCTGGTGGTCATGGCACCCAGACCTTTTGATGGCCCAGGACAGGAACCACTCCCGCCGGAAGCCAAGTCTTCAGACATGGATTGAATTGGACAATGGGTTGGAGAAGGATGCTGGTGAGGAGTGAGCTTCTTGGATCAGGTGGACACTTGAGACTATGATGGCGTCTCCTGCCTGGAGGGCAGATGAGAGGGTGGAGGGGGTTCGAAGCTGGTGAAATGGACAAAAAAAGAGAGAGTGGAAGGAGAGAGCGGGCTGTCTCATTAGGAGGAGAGTAATTGGGAGTGTGTAGCAAGGTGTATATGGGATTTTGTGTGAGAGACTGACTTGATTTGTAAACTTTCACTTAAAGCACAATAAAATTTTTTTAAAAAATCATAGAAAAAAAGATAGGCATCCTGATTTTCCCAATTTTTACTGAAAAACTGGCAGAATAATTATGCACTCAAATACCTATGTGAAATATTCAGTGTAGGTATAGAGAAAGTCTGTTTGGTTTCTATCTTTTCCTTTTTAACAGACTCGGTTATTCATCCTTAGCCCCGTAGCCCCTTCCCCCTATTTTCTAACTCGTTCATATTCTCAAATCCCTGACATTTAAGCTAATCATACCTCATCACTTTCTAATCCAGCTGTTTTAGGCTGGGTTCTCTAGAGAAGCAAAACCAGTGAAGCATATAAACATATATTGTTGTTCTTGTTAGGTGCTATTGAGTCAATTCTGACTCATAGTGCCTCAGTGAACAACAAAACAAAATACTGCCCGGCCCTTCGCCATCCTCACAATCATTGTTATGCTTAAGCCCATTGTGGCAACCACTGTGTCAGTCCATCTAGTTGAGGGTTTTCCTCTTTTTCACTGACCCTCTACTTTACCAAGCATGATGTCCTTCCTGGGAATTGATCTCTCCTGATAACATGTCCAAAGTATGTGAGATGTAGCCTCGCTATCCTTGCTTCTAAGAAGCATTCTGGTCATACTTTCTCCAAGATAGGTTTGTTTGTTCTTTTGGCAGTTCATGGTGTATTCAATATTTTCCAACACCACAATTCAAAGGTGTCAGTTCTTCCGTGTTCCTTATTCATTGTCCAGCTTTCACAAGCATATGAGGTGACTGAAAACTTAATGGCTTGGGTCAGAAGCACCCTAGTCTTCAAGGTGACATTTTTGCTTTTCAACACTTTAAAGAGGTCTTTTGCAGCAGATTTGCCCAATGCAGTGTGTCTTATGATTTCCTGACTGCTGCTTCCGTGGGTGTTGGTTGTGGATCCACGTTAAATGAAATCCTTGACAACTTCAATCTTTTCTCCATTTATCATGATGTTGATTATTGGTCCAATTGTGAGGATTTTTGTTCTCTTTAGGTTGAGATATAATACATATTGAAGGCCATGGTCTTTGATCTTCATCACTAAGTGCTTCAAGTCCTCTTCACCTTCAGCAATCAAGGTTGTGTCATCTGCATAATGGAGGTTGTTAATGAGTCTTCCTCCAATCCCAATGCCCCACTCTTCTTCATATAGTATAGCTTCCCAGATCATTTGCTCAGCATACAGATCGAATAAGTTTGGTGAGAGGGTACGTCCCTGATACACACATTTCCTGACTGTAAACCATGCAGTAACCCCTTGTTCTGTTCCAACAACTGCCTCTTGGCTTAAGTACAGGTTCCTCATGAGCACAATTTAGTGGTCTGGGATTTTCATTCTTTACGATCTTGTCCATAATTTGTTATGATCCACACAGTCGAATGCCTCTGCATAGTCAACAAAACACAGGTAAATATTTTTCTGGCATTCTCTGCTTTCAGCTAGAATAAATCTGATATCGGCAATGATATCCCTCTTTCCACGTTCTCTTCTGAATCCAGCTTGAATTTCTGTCAGTTCCTTGTCTATATACTGCTCCAGGTGCTTTCGAATGATCTTCAACAAAACTTTCCCTGTGTGTGATATTGATGATATTGTTTGATAATTTCCAAATCTAGCTGGATCACTTTTCTAGGGAATAGGCATAAATATGATTCTCTTCCAGGTGGCTGGTCAGGTAGCTGACTTCCAAATTTCTTGACACGGACAAGTGAGAACGTCCAGTGCTATATCAATTTGTTGAAACATCCCATTTGGTATTCTGTCAATCCTTGGAGGCTTGTTTTTTGCCAATGCCTTCAGAGCAGCTTGTACTCCTTCCTTCAGTACCATCAGTTCCTAATCACAAGCTACCTCCTGAAATGGTTCAGTGTTGACCAATTCTTTTGAGTGTAGTGATTCTGTTATTCCTCCCATCTTCTCTTGTTGTTTCCTGCCTTGTTTAATATTTTTCCCATAGAATTCCTCAATATTGCAGCTCAAGGCTTGAAATTTTTCTTCAGTTCTTTCAGCTTGAGAAATGCCTAGTGTATTCGTCACTTTTGGTTTTCTGTCTCCAGGTCTTTGCAGTGTCATTTTAGTACTTTACTTTGTCTTCTCAGTTTTCCCCTTGAAATCTTCTGTTCAGCTCTTTCACTTCATCGTTTCTTCCTTTTGGTTTAGATACTTCATGTTCAAGAGCAAGTTTCAGAGTCTCCTGTGACATCCATTTTGGTCCTTTCTTTCTTGTCTTCTTAATGGCCTCTTGCTTTCTTCATATATGATGTCCTTGATGTCATTCCACAACTCGCCAGGTCTTCAGTCATTAGTGTTCAAGGCATCAAATCTATTCTTGAGATGGTCTCTAAATTCAGGTTGGATATACTCAAGGTCGTACTTTGGCCCTCATGGACTTTTTCTAATTTTCTTCAGTTTCAACTTGAACTTGCATATGAGTAACTGTTGGTCTATTCTGCAGTTGATCCTGGTCCTTGTTCTGATGATGTTGAGGTTTTCCATTTTCTCTTTCCACAAATGTAGTCAATTCGATTCCTGTATATTTCATCTGGTGAGGTTCACGTTTACAGTTACCATTCGTGTTGGTGAAAAAAGGTATTTGCAATGAAGAAGTTCTTGGTCTTGCAAAATTCCATAATGGACTCTCTGGCATTGTTTCTATCATTAAGGTCATATTTTCCAATTACCAATCCTTCTTGTTTGTTTCCAACTTTCACATTCCAATCACTAGCAATGATCAATGCACCCTGATTGCATATTTTATCAATTTCAGATGGCAGATGCTGGTAAAAATCTTCAGTTTCTTCATCTTTGGCCTTAGTGGTTGGTGTGTAAATTTGAATAATTGTCGTATTAACTGGTCTTCCTTGTAGGCGTATGGATATTGTCGTATCACTGACAGCACTGTACTTCAGGATAGATCTTGAAATGTTCTTTTTGACAATGAATGCAACACCATTCCTCTTCAAGTTGTCATTCCCAGCACAGTGGACCATATGATTGTCTGATTCAAAATGGCCAACATCAGTCCATTTCAGCTCACTAATGCTTAGGATTTTGATGTTTACATGCTCCATTTCATTTTTGATGATTTCCAATTTTCCTACATTCCAGGTTCCGATTATTAATGGGTGTTTGCAGCTGTTTCTTCTCATTTTGAGCTGAACCACATCAGCAAATGAAGGTCCCGAAATCTTGACTCCATCCACATCATTAGGGAGACTCTATTTGGAAAAGGCAGTCCTTCCCCAGTCATCTTTTTGGTGCCTTCCAATCTGAGGGGCTTATCTTCCACAGCTATATCAGACAGTGCTCCCATACCTATTCATAAAGTTTTACTAGCTATTTCTTTTCAGAAATAGACTGATGGGTCTTTCTTCCTAGTCTGTCTCAGTCTGAAAGCTCTTCTGAAATCTGCTGGCCATGGCATAGCTTCCAGCATCACAGCAACACACAAGCCCCACAGTGTTACAAGCTGACAGACATGAGGTGGATAAATATACATAGAGATTTATATCAAGGAAATGGCTCATGTGGTTGTAGAAGCTGGAATGTTCCAATTCCAAAGGGTCAGGATAGAGGCTTCTCCTGATTCCTGTAGCCGCAAGGGCTGACCAATCCAAGATAGGCAGGTCAGAGATCAGGGCTATTGCTTACAGGCTGTGAAGATGTATGAATCCCAAGATAGGCAGACAAATCCACAGGTAAGCTTCCAGCTCAAGTTCCGAGAACCAGAGGTCAGAGCAACAGGAGCCAGCTGAGGGATCCAGAGTGAGCAAAAGCCCATGAGCCTTGCCAGAATGTCCACTTACATTCAATGTGGGCCACGTGCCCAAAGAAACTATCTTTCAACTGATAGGCTGCTCACAGCAGATACCATAATGGAGGTGATCAGAACATCATCTGCACTGCCAATCGTGGCCCAGTCACGTTGACACACAAGCTTAACCATCACAGGGATAATTTTTAAGTTGATAATATTTAAGTAGAAAAGTCTCATGAAAAAAAGGGACTTAATACTTGTTGATTCAGAACATTATCTCCTACGGGTTGAACAATTTTATCTTTGTAATCAAATGAATTCACACCTGCTGAAGCTTGTTTTGACTGACATGACAGAAATATTTTAATGTTCATGCTGACCTTTGGCTACCAAACCCAAGGAAAAGTCCTTTCTTCTAGCTTGAGTTCAGAAAATTAAATGACAGTGTCTGAACTTAGGATATGGTTACTGAGGAAAGAATAGCACATGCAGCCTTGGCTTCCTTCACCTTCAGGGGAATTCAGATATTTGATAATAATAGAGTTAATGTTGTAGTTACCCTAAAACCAAAGATTTTCTAAATTGTGGAAGGAAAGTTTTCTGAGTAAATACTTTACTACATAGAATAGATCCTGACATTTCCCAATGTTACTGGCACATTGGCAATAACCCAGAATATTTGCACTACCTTTGCTGAAAACTTTGTATTCAAAAAGCAGATAAATTTCTCCAAAGTATACCCCAGTTACTGTTGATTATTGATTTTCCCAAAATTATCAAATGAAGGGAAACTCTGGCAGTTAAGTGCTACAGCTGTTAACCAAGAGGCCAGCAGTTCAAATCTGCCAGGCACTCCTTGGAAACTCTATGGGGCAGTTCTACTCTGTCCTATAGGGTCGCTATGAGTCAGAATAGACTCGACAGCAGTGGGTTTTTATCAAAAGAACATCAGTTAAACTTTATCTAAACTCTGAGCTGATTTTTTTTTTTAAGACTATTTACCAGTCAAGCATTCCATGTTCAGTGCTTAACTTCAATTTATTGACTGGCCTACAGTTTTAGACAATGACGGCAAGTCCCTCAGAAGTCATTATGGACAATTCACAGAGTCAACACTCCTGCCCACTTGCTTTTGCCTGCCTTTAGGTATTTTATTATCCTTAGTCATTTTGTGTTTGCAAGTTTCTTATCCACTGCTAGATGTGTGTGTGTGTGTGTGTGTGTGTTTTTCAAGTACATAATTCTGATCCATTGCCTTGCTTCTTAGGATTTGAATATGATTAGAGATTGGATTACTCTTGTCCTGCTGAGCCCATAAAGGCTACCTGTCCTCTCTGTAATAAATATTGTTTTTTTTTTCTACTCAACCAAGTCTGAATTTCATGACTCCACAAGATATTTTTGTCTTTGGTGACTGATGGCCTTGTATCACACACTGCTCTAGGTTTTTAAAGGGAATAAAATAATAAAGAGGTACTATTAAGAATTTTTTTTTTTTTTATTAAGAAAGAAGTGCCCTGGTTGCACATTGGTTAAGAGCTCAGCAGTTTGAATCCACCAGCCACTCCTTTGAAATGCTGTGGGGCAGTCTATCTTGTCTTATAGGGTCGCTGAGTTGGAATAGACTTGATGGTAACAGGTTTGGTTTTTATTAAGAATGATTAAAAAAACATAGGCATGAAATATTATAATACATGCTATAAAATTAGCTAAAAGGAATAAGGGTAATTACATTTCCATTACTATCATAGGAGATTTATAGTGAAGGTTTTATATAGGGAACTGTCATATGTCTTAACAAGTACCATATATATATATTTAATCTCTGTCTTCCATTGGATAAGTACATAAAACCATTTAGGTAAGAATGTAAATAATCTAGGCTATTTCAAATCTAAATACTCTTAAGAGGCTCCCTATTTATTTTAAGAATTGTTGGTTTTTAGTGGCAAAGCTCCTAGAGACATGGGAATAATGCTTTTGACAGATGGAACTTTGAAGCAGAAATGTTGGTTTCTCTCTCCTCCTGGTCCCTTGAGATTTTCTAGAACAAGGCAGAACACTCTGTCCTTGTACTCAGTTAGACTAATCCATTGCCTCGTTTTTCAAAGAAGCATTGGAGTTGGATATGGGTGTCTTACAGGAAGATGTAATATTTACCCAGGACCCATTTCTTCATTTTCTTTTAAAAGGGGGGAGAAATAACCTTAAAGTATAAGAAAAGAAATCTAAAATTTAACAACCTGACAAGATATTTTAACAAGCCTGATGTTTTCCCTACAGATACTTCTCTTCATTTTTTTTTTGCAAGCTTTGTTTACCAAACTCCTCTGTTACTCAAGAAAATATGTGCCTCTCTGAAAGAGATGAACAGGATTGTATTATAAAATCATTTTTTGTGTCCCAGTTGACCAGGTTCAAATGCTTTTTTTCCAACTCAATTAACTCCTCATATCTTCTACCCTTTGATTCTTTTTTTTCTGATCAATAGGAAAGAATTTGTCTGATTGTTTGAATAGTTACTTAACATCTATGTTCTCATTTTGTTGTAATATTTTGTATTTGTTTGTATTCACTTGCATTGCCTGTGTGGGAATGCCATAACAACACATGGCAAAGAAGAATCTAATGAAACTCTTTCATTCTATTTTTCATGCTTTTTCCTGTCTTCTTTTATACTGGAAGAAAAGATTATATTTCCTATTACTACTTCCTTTTTCAATTTGAAGGACACATCTGGTATTTCTCTACTTTTAATATCTACCCTTAAATTTTTTTAGCATCTGTTTAAATTTTACTTTACCAATATTAAAAGTAATTTGGTTTCAGTAATATCTTACCCTTCCCTTCCCTATTTTTATACCATATGCAGATTTTTGTTATATCTTTTAAATAAATGCATATTTTTTATTTTTATTAATATTAATAGCATTACAGTAATTGTTGTTGTTAGGTGTCCTCGAGTTGGTTCTGATGCATAGCAACCCCATGTACAACAGAATGAAACACTGCTCTGTCCTGCACCATCCTCAAAATAGTTTTTATACATCTATCACTTTAACTTTTTTTTTATCACTTTAACAGTATAAGGATATTTTAATTACTATAGCTTTATAATATGCTTTCAGATTAGAAAGTGTTACTCCTCCTCCTTTGTTCATCTTTTTCAAGATTGCTTAGGCTGTTCTGGCCCTTCATAGTTCCATATAAAATTGAGGATTGGCTTTTACGTTTCTGCAAAGGATGTTAGAATTTTCATGTGTATTGCATGTAATTTATAATTTGCTTTAGGTGACATTATTAAGTCTCCTGAGCCATGAGCATGGAATATCTTTACATTTATTTATATCATCTTCAATTCCTTCAGTAAAGTTTTAGAGTTTTTCAGTGTACAACTCATTCACCTCTCTGGTTAAATTAATTTCTAGGTATTTTATTCTTTTAGATGCTAGTGTAAGGAAAATTGTTTCCTTAATTTCCTTTCTAGATTGTTGCTGATGTATAGAAACTCAACTGATTTTTTTGTGTTGACCTTGTATCCTGTCATTTTGTTGAATTCATTTATTAGCTCTTATAGCTTTCTTGGTTGCAATATTGAACAATTCTAGAGGCAAAATATTGACTGATGCAGAAAGCATCAGAAGAACATGGAAGGAATACACAGGGTCACTTACCAAAAAGAATGGGTTGGCATTCAAACATTTCAGGTGGTAGAATATGATCAAGAACCGATGGTACCAAAGGAAGACATCCAAGCTGCACTAAAGGTATTGGCGAAAAATTTATAGGAATTGACAGAATACCAATTGAGATGCTCAAAAATGGATGCAACACTGGAAGCTCCACTTGTCTATGGCAAAAAAATTGGAAGACAGCTAACTGGTCAACCACATGGAAGAGATCTATATTTGTGTGCATTCCAAAAAAGATGATCCAGCTGAATGTGGAAATTATCAAACAATACCATTAATATCACACACAAGTAAAATTTTGCTGAAGGTAATTTAAAAGTAGTTGCAGCAGTACATCAACAGGCAACTGCTAGAAATTCCAGTTGGATTCAGAAAAGAATGCAAACAAGGAATATTATTGCTAATGTCAAATGGATCTTGGCTGAAAGCAGAGAATACCAGAAAGATGTTTACCTGTGTTTTACTGACTATGCAAAGGCGTTCAACTGTGTGGATCAGATCAAATGATGAATAACATTGCAAAGAACGGGGATTCCAGAGCACCTGATTGTGCTTATGCGGAACTTGTACATAGGCCAAGAGGCAGTCTTTGAAACAGAACAAGGGGATACTGTGTGGTCTAAAATCAGAAAAGCTGTGTATCAGGGTTGTATCCTTCCACCATATACATTTAATCTGTATGCCAAGTAAATAATCTGAGAAGCTGGACTACATGAAGAGGAACAAGGCATCAGGACTGGAGGAAAACCCAAACCAAACCCACTGCCATTGAGTCAATTCCAACTCATAGCGACCCTATAGGACAGAGTAGAACTGCCCCATAGAGTTTCCAAGGAGTGCCTGGTGGATTTGAACTGCCGACCTCCTGGTTAGCAGCCGTAGCCCTTAACCACTACACCACCAGGGTTTCCGGACTGGAGGAAGACTCATTAATAACCTGCGATATGCAGATGGCACAGCCTTGTTTATTGAAAGTAAAGAGGACTCAGAGCACTTACTGATGAAGATCAAAGACTAAGGCCTTTAGCATAGATTACATCTTAACAAAAAGAAAACAAATATTCTCACAACTGGACCAATAAGCAACATCATGACAAATGGAGAAAAGATTGAAGTGGTCAAGGATTTCATTTAACTTGAATCCACAATCAATGCCCATGGAAGCAGCAGTCAAGCAATCAAATGACACATAGCACTGGGAAATCTGCTGCAAAAACTTACTGTAAGCGTTAAAAAGTAAAAATGTCACTGTGAGGACTAAGGAACACCTGACCCAAGCCATGGTATTTTCAATGGCCTCATATACATGCTACAACTGGACAGTGAATGAGAAAGATCAAAGAAGACTTGATGACTTTGAATCATGATGTTGGTGAAGAATATTGAATATACCAAATACTGCCACAAGAGTGAACAAATCTGTCTTAGAAGAAGATAGAATGCCCCTTAGAAGGAAGGATGGCAAGACTGCATCTCACGTATTTTAGATATATTATCAAGAGGGACCAGTCCCTGGAAAAGGATATCATGCTTGGTAAAGTAGAAGAGGGTCAGCAAAAAAGAGGAAGACTCCCAACGTGATGGCTTGATACGGTAGCTACAACAATGGGCTCAAATGTAGCAATGATTATGAGGATGTAGCAGACTGGGCAGTGTTTTTTTCTGTTGTACATAGGGTCGCTATGAATTGGAACCAACTCTATGGCACATAAGAATAGCAACAATAGGTTTTGGATGGATTCTTTGGGATCTTTTATATACACAATCACATTATCAGAGAAAAGGGGTAATTCTAGTTTTTTCCTATTTCAATTTAGTTTATTTATTTGTCTTGCATGATTATGCTGGCTAGAATGTCCCATACAATGTTGAATAGCAGTGGTGAGAGCGAGCATCTTTGTCTTGTTCTTGATCTTAAGTGGAAAGCTCTCAGTGTTTTTCCATTGAGTATGATGTTAGCTGTGGGTTTTCCATAAATGCCTTCTCTCATGTTGGGAAACTCTATTCCTACCTTGCTGAGTGCATTTATCATGAAAAGGTGTAGGATTTTATCAAAATCCTTCTCTGCAGGATTGAAATGATTATGTGGTTCTTTCATTTTGTTCTATTAATGTGATATATTGATTTTATAATGTTGAACAACCCTTGCATTTCTAGAATAAATCCCACTAGACTGTAGTGTACAATTCTTATAATATGCTTTTGGATTTGATTTGCTAATATTTGTTGAGGATTTTTTCATCTCTATTCATCAGAGATATTGATGAGTATTTTTTTTTTTTTTCTTGTGTTGTCTTTGTCTGGTTTTGGTATCTGGGTAATGCTAGCCTTACAGAATGTGTTAGAGAGCATGCCTTCTTATTTTCGGAAAAGCTTTAGAAGGAGAGATGTCATTTTTTTCTGTAAATGTTTGGTAGAATTTCTCAGTGAAGCCATCTGGTTCAGGACTTTTCTTTGTTGGGAGGTTTCTTATTACTTTGATTTCTTTACTTGTTGTGTATCTGTTAAGGTCTTCTGTTTCTTATTGAGTTAATTTAAGAAGTTTGCATGTTTCTAAGAATTTATCCATCTCTCCAAATTATCTAATTTGTTGGCATACACGTGTTCATAGTATTCTCTTATGATCATTTTTATTTAATTACATTCAGTTATAATATCCTTATTTTCATTTCTGATTTTTTATATCTCTATCTTCTCCCTTTTTTTTTTTTTTTTGGTTGTCAGTCTAGCCAAAGGCTTGTCATTTTTAATTGATCCTCTCAAAAAAACAAATTCTAGTTTCAACGATTTTTTTCTATTTCATTGTCTCTGTTTTAATCTTTGTTAATCTTTGTTTAGTCCTTTCTTTTTTTTTTTTATGGTTCTTTTGAGTTTGCTTGGTCTTTTTCTGTTCCTCGAGTTAATTGGTTAGGTTTTTGATTTGTGAACTTTCTTTTTTTAATATAGGCACTTACAGCTATACATTTCCATCTGATCACTACTTTTGCTGCATCCCATGTATTTTAATATGTTGTGGCCCCATTTTCATTCATTTTTGCTGTATCCCATATATTTTAATATGTTGTGGCTCCATTTTCATTCATCTCTAAATACTTTCTGATTTCCCTTTTGATTTTTTTCCTTGACCCAATGGTTGGTTAATAGTGTTTTGTTTACGTTCTGAATGCCACTTTTGCGAGTGGCACCTGGGAATCTTAAAAGCTAGCAAGCGACTATCTGAGATGCATCAATTGGTCTCAACCCACCTGGAGCAAGGGAGAATGAAGCACACCAAAGACACAAGGAAAATAAGAGCCCAAGAGATAGAAAGGGCCACATAAACCAGAGACTCCATCAGCCTGAGACTGGAAGAACTAGATGGCGTCTGGCTACCACCAACGACTGCCCTGACAGGGAACACAACAGACAGTCTCTGATGGAGCAGGAGAAAAGTGGGGTGCAGAATTCAAATTCTCTTGAAAAGACCAGACTGAATGGTTTGACTGAGACTGGAGGGACCACAGAGGACATGGTCCCTGGGCTCTCTGTTAGCCCAAAACTAAAACTATTCCTGAAGCCAACTCTTCAGACAAAGATTAGACTGGACTATAAGACATAAAACGATACTCGTGAGAAGTGTGTTTCTTAGCTTAAGTAGACACATGTTACTATGTGGGCAGCTCCTGTCCGGAGATGAGATGAGAAGGCAGAGGGGGACAGGAGCTGGTTGAATGGACACGGGAAATACAGAGCAGAGAGGAGGTGTGTGCTGTCTGTCACATTACAGGGAGAGCAACTAGGGTCACATAACCATGTGTGTATAAGTTTTTATATGAGAAACTGACTTGAATTGTAAACTTTCACTTAAAGCACAATATAAAAAAGAGAAAAAAAAACTTTGTTTAATTTCTATATGTTTGTGTATTTTCCAGTTATTTTTTTTGTCTGTTGTTAAGTTCTAATTTCATACCATTTTTGTCAAGAAAATACTTTTATAATTTCAATATTTTTAAATTTATGGGGCTTGCTTCGTGACCTAATATGTGGTCTATCCTGGAGAATGATTCATCTGCACTGGAGAGGAATGTGTATTGTGCTATTGTTGTTGGGTGGATTATTCCATATATGCCTGTTAGGTCTAGTTCACTTATCATGTTATTCAGGTCTTCCGTTTTCTTATTGTGCTTTTTTCTAGATATTCTGTCCATTATTGAAAGTGGTGTATTGAAGTCTTATTATTATTGCAGAAATGTCTATTTTTCTAATTATTTCAGTGTTTGCTTTATGTATTTTGGTGCTCTGATATTGGGGGCGTATATAATTACAATTTAATATATATTTTTTAAATTTTATCCTTTTATCATTATATAATGTCCTTGTTTGTCTCTGAAAGAAATTTTGGCTTGAAGCCTATTTTTTCTGATATTATTATTGTTGCCTCTGCTTTTCTTTGGTTATTACTTGAATGAATGAAATATTTTTTCCATCTCTTCACTTTCAATCTAAGTTATTGGATCTAAGATGAGTCTCTTGTAGGCAACAAATATTTGGGTCATATATTTTTATCCATTCTGCCACTCTCTGTCTTTTGATTGAAGTATTTAATCCATTTATAATTATTGATAAGGAATGATTTACTTCTGCCATCTCGTTATTTGTATTTTGTGTGACACACACCTTCTTTGTCCCTCATTGATTCTAATGCTACCATACTTTTTATTTCGCTGCTGTTTGTAGGGAGCCATTTTGAGTCACTTATCCATTTTTTTGTGTGTAATTTTTAGACATTTTATTTATGATTACTGCCCTAGTCATCTAGTGTTGCTATAACAGAAATACCATAAGTGGATGGCTTTAACAAAGAGAAATTTATTTCTTCACAGTAAAGTAGACTAAAAGTCCAAATTCAGGGTGTTGGCTCCCGGGGAAGGTTTTATCTCTCTGTCAGCCTTCTCATCAATCTTCCCTTGGACTAGGGAGCTTCTCTGCACAGGGACCCCAGATCCAAAGGACACGCTCTGCTCCTGGCACTGAATTCTTGATAGTTTGAAGTCGTACCCGCTCCCGGTTCCCCCCATCATCTCTCTGCTCACGTCCTTCTTTTATATCTAAAGAGATTGCCTCAAAACACAGTCCCATCTTGTAGATTAAGTCCTGCCTCACTAACACAACTACTGCCCATCCTCCCTCATTAACATCACAGAGGAAGGATTTACAACATGTAGGAAAATCATTCAATACTGGGAATCATGGCCCAGACAAATTGATACACACATTTTTGGGGGGACATAATTCAATCCATGACAGTTACCATGAATATTATATTTATCATCTTGTTTTAGTGATCTAGGATACACTGATACCAGCTTAACTTCAGTGACATACTGAAATTCTATACTCCTATGGTTTTAACCCTCCCATTTATATTGTTGAAATCTCAGTTATGGTTTGTGTATATCTGGTGACCAGTAACAAGAATATTTACTAATTTTGATATATTTGTCATTATAAAGTAGGAAGGATACAACGATTACAGTTATCAAGTAAGCATACATTAAATATTCCCTTATTTTTGCCCATGTGATTTTCTTTACTGGAGTTCTTTCAATATGTGGCTTAAAGTTTCTTTTTATTGTCTTGTTTCCTTTATGAAGGGCCCCTTTAGTGTTTCCTGTAGAGGTGGTCTTCTGGAAATGAATTCTGGCAACTTTCATTTATGAATGACTTAATTTCACCATCTTTCTTGAAAGACAGCTTCACCAGATATAATATTCCTGGTTGACAGTTCCTTTCTTTCAGTACTTTATGTATATATATATCATTCCATTGCCTTGTGGCCTCAAAAGTTTCTGAGGAAAACTCAGGACGTAATCTTACTGGGATTTCTTTGCATGTCACCTCTTACTTTTCTTTCACCACTTTCAGAATTCTTTATTTTTAATTTTCGAGAGACTGATTATAATCTGTATTGATGTGGGTCTCTTTGGGCTTATCCCACTTGGAGTTGATAGTTGCCGTTGTTGTTAGCTGCTGTAGAATCAGTTCTCACTCATAGTGACCCTATGTAAAACAGAAAGAAACACTGCCCGGTCCTGCTCCATCCTCATAAATGTTGTTATGCGTAAGCCCATTGTTGCTGCCACTGTGTCAATCCATCTCATTGAGGTCATCTTCTTTTTCACTGACCCTCTACTTTACCAAGCATGATGTCCTTCTCCAGGGACTGATCCCTTCTGATAACATATCCAAGGTATGAGAGCCATAGTCTCACATCCTTTCTTCTAAGGAACATTGTGGTTGTACTTCTTCCAAAACAGATTTTTTTCTTTTAAGGACACCAGGGATCCTTCTTCTGGTAGCTCATGTTATATTCAATATTCTTCACAAACAGCATTATTCAAATGCATCAATTCTTCTTCGGTCTTCCTTACTCATTGTCCAGCTTTCTTACGCATATAACCAATTGAAAACGCCATGGCTTGGGTCTGGCGCTCCTAATTCTTCAAGGTGACATCTTTACTTTTCAACACTTTAAAGAGGTCTTTTGTGGCAGATTTAACTGATGCAATGTGTCCTTTAATTTCTTGACTGCTGCTTCCATTGCTATTGATTGTGGATCCAAGTAAAATGAAATACTGACAATGCCAATCTTTCCTCCATTATCATGATGTTACTTATTGGTCCACTGTGAGGTTTTTTTGTTTTCTTTATTTTGAGGTGTAATTCATACTGAAGGCCCTAGTATTTGATGTTTATCAGTAAGCACTTCAAGTCCTCTTTGTTTTCAGCAAAAATGTTGTGTCATCTGCGTAACACAGGTTGTTAATGAGTCTTCCCCCAATCCTGATGTCCCATCCTTCTGCATATAGTCCAGCTTCTCAAATTATTTCTCAGCATACGGATTGAATAGGTTTGGTGAAAGAATATAACCTTGATTCACACCTTTCCTGGCTTTAAATCACACAGTTATCTCCTTGTCCTGTTTGAATGACTGCCTCTTGATCTATGTACAGATTTCTCTTGAGCACAATGAAGTGTTCTGGAATTCCCATTCTTCACAATGTCATTCATTATTTGTTATGATTCACACAGTCCAATGTCTTAGCATAGTCAATAAAACACAGGTAAACATTTGTCTAGTATTCTCTGCTTTCAACCAGGATCCATCTGACATCAGCAGTGATATCCCTGGTTCCACGTTCTCTTCTGAGTCTGGCTTGAATTTCTGGCAGTTCCCTGTTGATGTACTGCTGCAGCTGCCTTTGAATGATCTTTAGCAAAATTTTACTTGTCTGCGATATTAATGATATTGTTCGATTTATTCCGCATTTGGTTGGATCATCTTTCTTTGGAATAGGCATAAATATGGATCTCTTCCAGTCAGTTGGTCAGGTAGCTGTCTTCCAAATTTCTTGGCATAGATGAGTGGGCACTTTTAATGACACATCCATTTCTTGAAACATTTGATATGGTATTGTGTCAGTTCCTAGATCCTTGTTCTTCGCCAATGCCTTCAGCCTAGCTTGGACCTCTTCCTTTGGTACGACTGGTTCCTGATTATATGCTACCTCCTGAAATGGTTGAATGTCAACCAATCTTTTTTTGCTACGGTGACTCTGGGTATTGCTTCCATCTTTGATGCTTCCTGCATTGTTCAGTATTTTGCCCATAGAATATTGCAACTCGAGACTTGAATTTTTTGTTCAGTTTTTTCAGCTTGAGAAATGCCGAGCATGTTCTTCCCTTTCAGTTTTCTAACTCCAGGTCTTTGCACATGTCATTCTAATACTTTGCCTTCTCAAGTGGCTCTTCGAAATCTTTTGTTCAGTTCTTTTATTTCATCATTTCTTCTGTTTGCTTTAGCTACTCAGTGTTCAAAAGCAAGATTCACAGTCTCTTCACACATGCATTTTTTGACTTTATTTTCTTTCCTGTCTTTTTAATACCTCTTGCTTTCTTCATGTGTGATGTTCTTGACGTCATTCCACAACTTGTCTGGTCTTTGTACATGAGTGCTCAATGCATCAAAACTTTCCTTGAGATAGTCTCTAAAGTTAGGTGGGGTATGCTCAAGGTTGTATTTTGGCTCTCGTGGGCTTGTTCTAATTTTCTTCAGCTTTGACTTGAACTTGCCTATGAGCAATTGATGGCCTATTCCACAGTCAACGTCTGGCCTCGTTCTGACTGATATTGAGCTTTTCAATCATCTCTTTGCTTAGATGTGATTGGTTTTGTTCCTGTGTATTTGGTCTGATGAGGTACAAGTATAGAGTCAAACTGTTATATTGGTGAAAAAAAAGGTATTTACAATTAAGTCGTTAGTCTTGCAAAATTCTATCATGTGATCTCCAGCATCATTTCTATCACCAAGGCCATATTTTCCAACTATAGATGTTTCTTCTTTGTTTCCAATTTTTGTATTCCAATCCCCAGTAATTACCAATGCACACTGATTGCATGTTGGATCAATTTCAGACCTCAGAAGTTGGTAAAAATCTTCAATCCACCTTAGTGGTTGGTGCATGAATTTGAATAATAGTCATATAAACTGGTCTTCCTTGTAGGCGTATGGATATTATTCTATCACTGACAGAGTTGTTCTTCAGGATAGATCTTGAAATATTCTTTTTGACTGTTAATGCAACACCATTCCTCTTCAAGTTGTCATTCCCAGCATAGTAGACCATACAATTGTCTGATTCAAAATGGCCAATATCAGTCCATTTCAGCTCACTAATGCCTTGGATATTTATGTTTATGCAGTCCATTTCATTTTTGATGATTTCTAATTTTCCTAGATTCATACTTCATACATTCCATGTTCCAATTATTAAAGGATGTATGCTGCTGTTTCTTCTAATTTTGAGTTGTGCCAAATCAGCAAATAAAGGACCCAAAAGCTTGATTCCATCCACGCCATAAAGGTCAACTCTACTTCAAAGAGGCAGCTTTTGCCCAGCCGTCTTTTGAGTGCCTTCCAACCTGAGGCGTTCATCTCCCAGCAGTATATCAGGCAAAGTTCTGCTGCTATTCGTAAGGTTTCATTGGCTAATTCTTTTCAGAAGTAGACTGTCAGGCCCTTCTTCCTAGTCTGTCTTAGTCTGAAAGCTCATCAGAAACATGTCAGCCATGGGTAATTCTGCTGGTATTAGAATACTGGTGGCATAGCTTCCAGCATCACAGCAACACAAAAGCCCCCACAGTACAACAAGCTGACAGACACTTGGGACAGAGTTGATTGAGCTTCATAGATATCAACTTATATGTCCTGTGTCAGGCTCAGAAAGGTTTCTGCTATTTTTTATTCAAATATTTCTGTCTCTTTCGCTCTCTTTTCTTCTTTGGGATCCCCATGATACATAAGTTGGTTGGCTTGATGTTGTCACATGTTGTTGTTGTACCTGTGTGTGGTTGAGTCAATTTTGACTCATAGCAACCCTATTTAACAAAGTAGAAATTCCCTGTAGGGTTTTCTAGACTGAAATCTTTATAGAACTAGATTGCCAGGTCTTTATTCAGTGAAGTCACTGGTGGGTTCAAACTGGTGACCCTTCACTTAGGAGCCAAATGCTTAACCACTGTACCATCAGCACTCATTTATGTTGTCCAATAGTTCCATTAAACTATGTTTGGTGTTCTTGAGCCTTCTCCCTTGTTATTCTTCAAGCTTTAAAATTTTTATTCCCCTATTATCTTCTAGTTCACTGATTCTTCTGCCTCTTGAACTCTATTGTTCAAACCTTCCATTGAGTTTATCTCAGTTATTCCCTCTTTCACTTCCAGTATTTTTTTTTTTTTCTTTTTTTGTGTGTCTGGGTCTCTTTGTTTAGAGTTTCATTTTGTTATTTCGTATTTTTCTTATTTCCTTTAGTTCTTTGTGTGTGTTTTCCTTAGTTCTATGAGACGTTGTCTATATCCAACATCTCCCTTCCCACTGTGTGAAAGCTCTCCAAGTTCCCACTATACATCATGTTCCCTTTCCTTTCTTAATATTATTGTATTGTATTCTTCCATTCCGTTTATTTATCAGGCTTTCATAGATATAATGTCTCTTTTTTTCATTTGGGTAGACTATCATTTCCATTTTCTTAGTATTTCTCATATTCTTTTGTTAACTTTGGGACATTACATTTTTGTTTTTGTCTTTGTCCTCTCTAGTATTTGGTGCTATCAACAGCACTGTTTTCTGAAAGAAACCCTTCAGTGAGCAGCTTTCAGATTTTGCCTGTTGTTCACGAGTTAGGATTCAGAGCTCTCAGATAGAACTGAGGGCTTGCACTAACCTATCTGTCCACCAGTGGGTGCAGCTTTCATTCTTTCGTTATCTGTTTCTTCCTTGCATTACTGCACTTTGTCTTTCTCCACACTCCCATAACTGAATGCACATCATCGGTGACCAATTAAATCATGAGCGAAGCGCTTGAAAGAGTTCAGTTGTCCATATCCAACATCCCCCTTCGTGCTGTGTGAGGGCTTTCCAGTCTCCCACCATGCATCATTTTTCCTTTCCTTCCCCTGGCAAGGCATGGGCCAACTGAAATTGTAGCCACTCGCTATGAGAGGTGACGGTATGGAGCAAAGGGGTGGGCACACCTCATGGTCTATCAGGGAAATTTGTTCCACTGATTTTGGCTGGAGCTGAGAGGACTTTGTCTATTTATAGAAAAATCACATATTCTCTGGGGTAAGGGGTTTGCCAGAGCCAGCCTGCAAACCCCTCTGAATCTGGTCTCAAGCCTATGGATCTGGGATGGGCAGGTGCTAGTATAGTTCACTAATCTGTGGTGCTTGGAGGGGGATGTGTGGGACCATGTAGAAAGTATTTTCCCTACCTTTTAGTTCTCTTCTTTAACTTCCCAGATCTTAAAAGCCATTGTCTTCCAACCTTTATGGGTTTCTACTGGGTCTGGGGGAGAATTTTTATCACATTTCTTGGGATTTCCTTAGGGGAGGTTGAAAACTTGCTCCTGCTTATGACATCATCTTCCCAGAACTTCTCTATTTTGTATGTCTGTAAATATTTATTTTTTCATAATCTTGAATAGTTTACATGGTTGCAAAAATTTTGCATTAACAGTCACTTCTCTTTGGCATTTGAAAATATTAACCCATGGCTTCATGGCTTCTATTATTACTGATGACAAGTCTGTTGCCAGCAAGACTGTTATTTTTTTGATAGTAATCTGTTGTCATTCTATGTCAGCTTTTAAGATTTTATCTTTGTTCTTGACATTGTAGAGTTTCACTACAATGCCCCTAAAGTCTGTTACAGAGTCACTGTGAAAGCTGAATATGTCCATTTTTTTTCGTGCTCCTTAGCCTTAAGTAAAATCTTAAGTACATGTGTATGGGAATGGTGATAGCTATTCTGATATTTTTATCTAGTGACAGATTGTCAAAAGAAACACTTCTAACATATATTTTCAACACAAAGTATCTGGTGACACATCTTTCACCAGCAGTATGTGAAAGTAAGTAATATTATTGGTAGAAGGCTTTTCTTTTATAAAAGCCAAGTGTAATTAGGTACCATGATTGAATTTTATGTTCCAAAAAAAAAAAAAAAATTTTTTTTAACTGTATGCCTTCCAGCACAGGGTCACAAATAATGACTACCTAAAGATTAACTATAGGTGGACTATACCTGCTCTGCTCTGGTGTAGGCTTCTCTAAGGCAAGCAGTGGTTCTCAATGTCATTTATGAAAAATAAAAAATTTGAGGAAGGGGGTGACTTTTCTTCTTTAGGGTACTTACGGTTTACCTTTCACATATCAAATACATATTTAGTTATTATATATTTTTTAAATGTGCATGTAGGGAACTTGACGGCACTGGGTATGTAGGGAAGTAGTGATTTTCACTGCAGAAGAGAAAAAAATTAAAGATTTTACAAATAGTATTTGTTACAAAAAATGGACATTGTGTCTAATATAATTGGGAACTAGCAAAGTAATATGTACAGTGGTGAAATTATACTTTCTCATTGCCTAATTAGAGCCCTGTGGGAGCAGTGGTTGAGTTTGGCTGCTAACCAAAAGGTCTACAGTTCGAATCTACCAGCTGCTCCTTGGAAACCCTGTGGGGCAGTTCTACTCTGTGCTATAGGGTAGCTATAAGTTGGAATCAACTCAACAGCAATGGGTGGTTTTCATTGCCTAATTAGGATATTTTAATTCAATCTTTTCCTATTTTATCTGCTTTCATGTATATGATCTGGTTTAGATTATTACCACAATCACAGTTGTGAATTCTGAGCTTATCTCATACCTTTCACAATTGTATTTGTGAACTTTGTTCTCTAGTTACTCTGGGCTTCAAGGGATAATTTCTGTGGTGAGTGCAGCTACGCTGGAATATTTCCAGATCTTATATTCTGTGTCTGAGGGAAGGTTGGATCTGATAGTTTGACTTTTCAGCCTTTGTTTGTAGAACAGCTGATACAGAAAAAATGTTGTTTTAGGTGCTATCGAGTCGGTTCCTACTCATAGCAACCCTAGGCAAAACAGAATGAATAGGGTCACTATGTGTTGGAACTGTCTCAATGGCACCTAACAATAATTTTTCCATATCTGTTATTCTACAAACAATAACTAAAAATTCAAGCTATCTGATCCAAACTTCACTCAGATACAAGGCATAAAATTGGAAAAATAACACCCTGTAATATTCTAGCCATCTTTTAATAATGATTCTACATTTTTCAAATACATACAAAACAGTGAGTGAATGATTTATCTAATACTTTCTTATGGGGAAGAAGGTTTAGTGTAAGCTGATTAAAGAAATCAAATTCCCAGAAGGAAATATCTATACCCAGGCTGTTCCAAAAAAAAAAGGAGCATATCCTAGCTTTGGAATTGAAATGGAGTCTTTTAGCCAAGGGGGTAAATCTTTTCCTTTTTTTCTTGGACAAGGTTCATTGCCTATTTGTTATTCTCCATTACCTATGTTTTCTTTCATCCTTTAGACAAGTGCACATCAGAGAGCTACCCAAGGCATTCTCCAACGTAAAATCAAATGTCCTAGCTATTTCCAAAGTACTGTTTTTGCATCAAATTCTGATTATTGGGAGTGATAATGTAGACCACCCTGTTGGTAGCTTAGAATATAACTGTCCTCTTGCCTTAGTAATAAAATTTATGGCAAGTTTTTATTGTTTATATATTTTTTCACTATTTCTTAGATTTCTTTAACTGTGTGATCCTCTCCTCAGTTGAAATATACAAATAAATTTATTCTTCTTAGATTTATTTATATATATATATATATATATATAAACCCATTGCCATAAGTTGATTTTGACTTATAATGACCCTATTGGATAGAGTACTACTGCCCTATAGGTTTTCCAGGGAGCTGCTGGTGGATTCAAACTGCCAACATTTGGCTAGAATTCAACCTCTTAATCACTGTGCCACCAGGGCTCACTCTCTCTCTCTCTCTCTGTGTATGTACGTTCATATATATATAAACAAAAACCAAACCAAAACCATTGCCATCAAATTGATTCCAACTCATAGCAACCCTATAAGACAGAATAAAACTGCCCTATAGAGTTCCCAAAGAGCTTCTGGTGGATTCGAACTGTTGACTTTTTGGTTAGCAGCCATAGCACTTAACCAGTACACCACCAGGGTTTATATATATTCATATATATATATAAGGAGTCCTGGTGTTACAGTGATTAAGTGCTTAGCTGCTAACCTAAAAGTTATTTGGTTAAACTCACGAGCCATTCTGCCAGAGAAATATGTGGCAGTCTAATTCCATAAAGATTACAGCCTTGGAAACCCTATGAGGCAGTTTTACTCTGTCTTTACAGGGTCACGATGAGACAGAATCGACTCAGTGGTACTGGGTTTGGTGTTTTGTTATATATATACTTGAAAATAAAAAGCAATCTTTACATTTTTTTTTTTACACTAAGAAAATTTCCCAGCTAAGTAGTAAGTGAATTAATATGCTGTATTGTACTATGATTTAATAAACTCTTTTGTTGTTGTTAGGTGCTGTCGAGTTGGTTCCCACTCATAGCGACCCTGTGTACCACAGAAGGAAACGCTGCCTGGTCCTGTGCCATCCTCAACGATTGCATTGTTATACTTGAGCCCATTGTTGCAACCACTGTGTCAATCCATCTCATTGGGGGACTTCCTCTATTTTGCTCACCCTCTACTTTACCAAGCATGATGCCCTTCTCCAGGGACTGATCCCTCCTGATGACATGTCCAAAGTACATGAGATGTAGTCTTGCCGACTTTGCTTCTTAGGCACATTCTGGCTGTACTTCTTCTAAGACAGATTTGTTCATTCCTGTCCAGTCCTTGATATATTCAATATTCTTCACCAATGCTATAATTCGAAGGCATCAATTCTTCTTTGGTCTTCCTTATTCATTGCCCAGTTTTTGTGTAGATATGAGGAGATTGAAAACACCATGGCTTGGGTCAGGAGCACCTTAGTCTTCAAGGTGACATCTTCGATCTCTACAATTTAAAGAGGTCTTTTCCAGCAGATTTTCCCAATGCAATAAGTCATTTGATTTCTTGACTGCTGCTTCCATGAGTGTTGGTTGTGGATCCAAGTAAAATGAAATCCTTGACAATGTCAATCTTTTTTCCATTTATCATAATGTTGATTATTGGTCAAACTGTGAGGATTTTTGTTTTCTTTATGTTGAGGTGTAATCCATACTGAAAGCTGTGATCTTTAATCTTCATTAGTAAGTGTTTCAAGCTCTCTTCACTTTCAGGAAGCAAGGTTGTGTCATCTGCATAATGCAGGTTGTTCATGAGTCTTCCTCCAGTCCTGATGTCCTGCCCTTTTTCATATGATACAGCTTCTTTGATTATTTCCTCAGCATACAGATCAAATAAGTAAGGTGAAAGTATGCAACCTTGATACACACCTTTCCTGATTTTAAACCATGCAGCATCCTCTTGTTCTGTCTAAATGATTGCCTCTTGATCTATGTACATATTCCTCATGAGCACAATTAAGGGTTCTTGAGTTCCTGTTCTTCTTAATGTTATACATAATTTGTTATGATTCATACAGTTGAATGTATTTACATGGTGAATGAAATGCAGGTCAATATCTGATTTATTTAATGATTAGATGAAAATCTACATTGAAAAATTTTAAAATGCCAGCATATTTTGTGACTGAAAGCCTTTTCTTTCACATTGTGCCATAACCTGTGTTTTTGCTCTTAATAAATATTTAGCCAAAGCTAAACATCATATTTGCTCCAGCTGAGAGATGAGAAACATTGTTGTTTAAAGTACATCATTACTAAGAAATTTTATTTATTATGGAATATATACATTTCGAGATATAAACAAGAAAAACTACTTTGCCTTAAAAATCTTCAAGATAGACCAAATTATAATTATTTCGTTTTTTCTTTAAGTGATACCCACCACTGCAGTCAAGTCGATTCTGACTCATAGCAACCCTATAGGACAGAATAGAACTGTCCCATAGGGTTTCCAAGGAGCACATGGTGAATTCGAACCCCCAACCTTTTGGTTAGCAGCTGTAGCTCTTAACCACTACTCCACCAGGGTTTCCTTTATTATGATATATATGCGTAATAGTGATTTAATAACAAAGGAATCAGTATTAGATGCTGAAAAATGAGTTTTCAAACTTCTTTTACTCCACTTTTTTGTAGAACCTTATTTGGGCTTTCCTTAGATTCTGATGTGTCTCTTGCTTCTGTTAATACTACATATATATATTTAGAAATTATATTTTAATGATTATGAATATTTTGAAGATAGAGAAAATACTTCACAAAAATTTATTTTTCCAAAGCTATATTTTAGAAATTTATGAAGTTATACCTGTAATACAAATAAGAGATACCTGCTTTTCTTATGGAAACCCTGGCGGTGTAGTGGTTGGGAGCTATGGCTGCTAACCAAAAAGTCAGCAGTTTGAATCCACCAGGTGCTCCCTGGAAACCCTATGGAGCAGTTCTACTCTGTCCTATAGGGTCGCTATGAGTAGGAATCAACTTGATGGCTACGGGTTTGGTTTGGGTTTGGTTTGGGTTTGGGTTTTCTTTAAAACTCATCGAAACAAACCCGTGATAATCCCCTCAAATTTTCTCTCTCCTCTATGCCCTTGTCTCTTCCTTTATTCAGTTGAAGATTTTAAAATTGTATCCTGAATACAACAAGTAATTATTTTTGGTTTAAATTTATTAGCATTTAGATTTTTGTTTGTTTCAAGTTTTCAACTACAGTGAAGGCTCAAACATATTTCACATTTATAGAAAATACAACCGACTTGCAACCATGGTCAAAACATTAATCTCTTGTAATATTTTTGCTGCAGATATAAACAGTTGTCTTAGGGTGGGTTCTCTAGAGAAGCAAAACAGTGAAGCTTATTTATCTAAATATATAGACAGAGATTTATCTCAAGGAAATGGCTCACACAGTTGTGAAGGCTGGCATATTCCAAATCCCAGGGTCAGGCATTGGGCTGGAGACTTCTGACTCATGTCTTTGCAGGGCTAATGAATCCAAAATTGGCGGGTCGGGTGAATGGCTGCTGTTGCATGGAGTTGCGGAGCTGGCAAGCTCCAAGATCTGCAGATCAGGTGGAAGTATGGTACCTCAGGGGGCTGCAGGAGTTGGCGAATCCCAAGATCTGCAGATCAGGTGGCAGGCTGTTGTCTTGTATTCCATGAACCACAGATCAGAGGATTAAGAGTCAGATGCAGGATCTAGAACAAGCAAGTGAGCTTTGCAGAAAGTCTAAATATATTTGATGCAGGCCACACCCCCAAGGAAACTCCTCTGACTGATTGGCTAATCAAATATACCACTTCACAGAGATGATTACATTGTATTACATTATGTAAAAACAATCAGTCCAATGCCTGCCAAACCATGTGAATCTTAACCTAATCAAGTTGACACATAACATTAACTGTCACATTCCACCCTTTGTCAAATTGGCACCTATGCACATCACCTTAAACCACATGTAACTGTAACTTTGCCGTCGAGTGGATTTTGACTCATAGCAACCCTATAAACCACATATAATCTCTAAAAATACAATTGTAGCCATTCTTGTACCTGACATGATACAAATATGAATACAACTGAAAATGCACTAGCCACATTTACATCTTATATTTTGTAAGTAATGAGATAAGGAAGTGAAGAAAACAAAATAAAACAAGGAAGAAATTCTCCTAATACTTACAGTCTTCATTTCTACAAATGGGCAACATGGTCATAGCTGCTATTTAGAATGACCTTCTTCCAACACAAATTCCATATTCCATTTGCCATCAGCGAGCACCACAGCTGGTTGTGGTTCTTTACCTGGTAGAGTGACCCAAACCTTCAGTCCTGAAGGGCCTGGGCCATTAGTACTCATGTCAGTATTGAGCTGTTGTGGTTTTCCATTGACTTTAATCACAAAGTATGGTAGTATTAAGAGATGCCTAAGGGATCTCCTCTATTCCAGACATACTTTTCTTTACCTCCATTATGCAGTATCATTCCTATTTCACCTTGGTAATCAGGATCAATCACACCAGCCCATATAATAACTCCCTTCTTTGCCTGTAGATCCAGAGGCATGAGTACCCCAAATGGCCAGGTGGCATTCTTAACTTCCAGTTCAATGGAACCAGGGTTGTGTCTTCTGGTGGGAGTATTCCTCTATTTAGAACTAAGACCTCAAGACTTGTACAACGTAGGGTCATGGGGACAGAGAGCAAAAATTTTGCAAGTAGGTCACTAGAGGTAATAGTGAGTGATGCCACTCCCATTTCCATCCCTTGATTCCTGGACCTATGCATTCTGGCTATAGCAGAAACAGCACCATATAGTAGATGCTGGTTTAGCACATACTCAGCCTCCTGGAAAACTTTGCCTTAACCCTGCAAGGTATTGCCACCTAGCTAGCACCACAATTGTGTCTTTAGAAGGGCATTCCATCATTCTATTAAGCCAGCTGCTTCAGGATGATGGGAAACATGTTAAGACCAGTGAATTCCATGAGCACAGGCACATTGCTGCACTTCATTTGCTATGAAGTGAGTCCCTTGATCTGAGGTGATGCTGTGTGGGTTACCGTGATGGTGGATAAGACATTCTGTAAGTCCACAGATGGTAGTTTTGGCAGAAGAATTGCATACAGGGAAGACAAATCCATATCCAGAGTAAGTATCAGCTCCAGTAAGAACGTTACCCTTTTCATGACAGAAGTGGTCCAAGGTAGTTAACCTGCCACGAGGTTTCAGGCTGATCACCTCAGAGATGATGCCATACTGGGGACTCAGTGTTGTTCTCCTCTGTTGGCAGATTGGGCACTCAGCTGTAGCTGTAGCTGTAGCTGTAGCTAAGTTGGTCTTGGTGAGTAGAAGCCCATGTTGCTGAGCCCACGCATAACCTTCACCCCTGCCACTTTGTTCATGACCCCATTAAGCAATTACATAAGTGCCTAGGGAAAGAGGATGGCTGGTTTCCACAGAATGCATCACGCTATCCATTTGGTTATTAAAATTTTCCCCACTTGAGATCATCCTTTGATGAGCATTCACAGAGGACAAAAATATCTTCACTTCTTTGGCCCATTCAGAGAGGTCTATCCACATACCTCTTCTGCATACATCTTTGTCCCCAATTTTCCAATCGTGTTCCTTTCAAGTCCCTGGCCATTCAGCCAAACCACTTGTCACAGCTCATGAATCAGTATACAATTGCGTATCTGGCCTTCCAAGCAAAGTGAACAACCACATGCACTGCTTGAAGGTCTGCCCACCACTGTCCTTCACGGACATCCTGAAGTTAGTGTTGCCACTGCATACCGGGTAGCAACCAAACCCAAACCAAACCCATTACTGTCGAGTGAATGCTGACTCATAGCGACCCTATAGGACAGAGTAGAACTGCCCCATACAGTTTCAGAGGAGCTGCTGGTGGATTCTAACTCCCAACCATTTGGTTAGCCATTGTAGCTTTTAACCACTGACCACCAAGCCTCCATACCAGGTACCGGGAAATGTATTAATTTGTTCAAACAATGATACCACATCTGGAACAGAAGCTGCAATTGGAGTCACCACCTGGTTAAGTTTTCCACAATCCACTCTCATTTTCTAAGATCCATCTTGTTCCCCCGCCCCAGGCCAAATAGGTGAGATGAATGGGGATGTGGTGGGAATAACCATCCCTGCATCCTTCAAGGCATTGATGGTGGCAGTAATCTCTATAATTCCTCTAGGAACTTGGTATTCCTTTTGGTTTACTCTTCTCCTAGGTAGGGACAGTTCTAATGGCTTCCACTTGGGTTTTGCTGATGCAATAGCCCTTACTCCACCTGTTAAGGATCCAATGTGGGGGTTCTACCAGTCATTGAGTATGTTTGTTGTAATTATGCATTCTGGAACTGGGGAAATCACTACAAGATGGGTTTGGGAATGCACTGAATCCTGTGTGAGATGGACCTGAGGTAAGTCTCTGTTAGTAACCTGACACCCATAAGCTCCCACTCTGAATGGTGGGCCAAAGTGATCTTTTGGGTCTCCTGGAATCAGTGTAAATTTAGAGCCAGTGTTCACTAATCCCTGAAAATCTGCTGATTTCCTTTTCTGCAAAGAACTCTCTTGTAAAAGGCTGTAGGTCCTTTTGGGGAAGGCTGGGGGTATCTTTCCTAAGTAGCATAAAGGATTGGAAGCAATGGAAGATACATCTCTCCTTCCCACCTCCTTTTTTTTGTGCATGTGTTCCTTTATCAAGTTTTATTCAAATAGTCATTTTTTTAATTGCACTTTAGATGAAGGTTTACAGAACAAGCTAACTTCTCATTAAACAATTAGTACACATATTGTTTTATGATACTGGTTAACCACCCCACAACATGTCAACACTCTCCTTTCTTGATCTTGGGTTTCCTATCAGCAGTTTTCCAGTCCCCTCCTGCCTTTTACTCCTTGCCCCTAGGCTGGTATGCCCTTTTAGTCTCATTTTGTCTTATGCGTCTGTCTAATCTTTGGATGAAGAGTGAACCTCAAGAATGAATTCATTACTGAGCTAAAAGGGTGTCAGGGAGCCATACTCAAGAGTTTCTCCAGTCTCTCAGACCAGTAAGTCTAGTCTTTTTTTATGAGTTAGAATTTTGTTCTACATTTTTCTCCAGCTTTGTCAAAAAAAACAAAAAACCAAACCCATTCCCATTGAGTTGATTTCGACTTATAGCTATAGGACTGAGTAGAACTGCCCTATACGGTTTCCAATGAGTGCCTGGTGGATTCAAACTGTTGACCTTTTGGTTAGCAGCTGTAGCTTTTAACCACAATGGCACGAGGGTTTCCAGCTCCGTCCAGGACTCTCTATTGTGATCCCTGTCAGAGCAGTCAGTGGTGGTAGCCAGGCACAATCTAGTTGTACAGGATCTTGCATCAGACTGGTTGTGCTGTGACCTCCAGTTATTGTGACATGAGCCAGCAGCCTTCCGCCTGACCTGACGATTTTGGGTTCATCAGCCCTGCATCCATGTGAGTCTGGAGAAGCCTCCAGCCTGATACCTGACCCATGGATTTGGGACTTGCCAGCCTCCACAAATGTGTGGGTCATTTTCTTGCTTCTCCAGAGAACCCATCCTAAGACACCTGTGTTTCTCTTTTTCAAAGTGGAAAAACAAATAAGAACTTTATGCAGAAGAAAAAGCAAAGTATTTTACATTTCTTATCTCAACAAAGAACTTTAAACAATATACTATTTATATCAACATAGGGTTTTATGACTTCAGCCAAAAGATATGGGAGACCTTAGTAATGAATAAAGACGAAGTGTTAACAAGGTTTAAAAGAAATCCGGAGTCACTGGGTGGGGCAAATTGTTAATGTGCTTGGCTGCTAACTGAAAAGTTGGCACCCAGAGAAACCTGGGAAGAAAGTCCTAGCAATATACTTCCAAAAAAAATAAGCCATTGAAAACCCTATGGAGCACAGCTCTACTGTCACGTACATGGGGTCGCCATGAGTTAAAATAAAGTTGATGGCAACTGTTATTGTTAAATGGGTTTCAAAACTAATCAAAATACTTTACCTGACTCCAAACAAAAGATGGAACTTAGAAGCTTTATAACCATTCATAGACCCCTTAACATGCTTTTTTTTTGTCTTGTATTTGAGATTTGATCTGCATTATTAATTCTATAATTCACAGGTTCTTTTATTTTATAAAATCAGAATTTGTAAATATTTTTGGTCATGCTTTCTCAACATTCCTTCTTGAACCTCTCAATTTCCCATTAGGATCAAAACTTATTTTTTTAAGCACATGCTTTAAAATTTCTTACAATGAATGTCTTTTGATGGTAAACTCTCAGCTTTTGTCTAAAGAATTAAAGTGTCTTTATTTTTCCCTTCTTTTAATTTTTCTACACACAATTCAAGTTTGTCAGAAATTGTCTCACAACACTTTAAAAACACTATTCCACTGCCTTTCCCTTTCTTTTTTGCTTAAGAAATATGTTAACAACCAAATAATTCTTTCCTTATAGAGGAGTTTTTCTTGCTTTATAAGGTATTTTCTTTGTCGTTGTGTAGTTTCATAGCATATGCCTGCATATGGGTTTTTTAAAGTATATCTGTTTGTTACGTGCTGTGTATGTTGAATCTGAGAAGTTACATCTTGCATGGTTTTTGGAAAATTCTAATCCGCAATTTCTTTCAATATATTACCTCCCCAATTCTATTTTTTTATTCCAGAATATCAGTTATACCATATGTTAGAATTTCTCACTTTATCTTTTCCTATGTTTTTCATCCTTTTCTTTCATATTCTGTCTTGCTTTTATCTCAGTAGGCTGTGTTTATTTATTTTTTTCAGTTTTAGTGTTGTGCTCATTATCCATGCATTGACTTTCTTACTTTAAGTTATACGTTTTAATTTTAAAAATTCTTTTTAGTTTTTCTTACATCTGCATGACCAATTTGATAGTTTAATTTTTAATATTATTTCATTTCTTAAATTATTTTTATATAATTAATATAAATCCTTTAGCCAATAAATCATATACTTGACATTTTGTTGTTTATATGCATAATGGTTATTTCTACAATCTCGATTATGTGGAGACTATTTCTTCCTATTCTTGGTAATTTTATTGTGAGGTAATAATTGTGTGAACTTTATATGTAGGAAGCCTAAGGGGTACAAATTTAAGGTAATTTTCGGCAGAGAATACTTGTATCAGTCAGGCACCAGTGGCCACTAGCAACCTGGAATAATTTTACAAATATTACAACTGTAACACCTGGGCTCCAACTTGCAAGCTCACATAAGCAGTACCAATATAATCATAGACTCATATGCTAGCAGGTTTATGGTCACAAAATCTAAAGTAGTTTTATTTTTAGTATTACCAACTCAGAGCCATGGCATGGAGAGATAGGTTGTGGGATTTCTCTTATTCCATGAGCCCAGCAATGTTCATTTTACTAATTTATATTTAGATATTTTCTGAATATTTTTTCCTGTCAGACTTAAATATTCTGTCTTTGTGTTTCGTTATGCTGTTGACCACACATGGAAATAGATAATTTTCAGTATATAGGTTAAACTATAAGAAATAGCCATTTTGACAGGTCAGACATAGTTGAATAACAGAAATTTCATAGAGTTCAGACTAAAATAATTGTACAAATTTGTTTTGTTTTTGTTGTTACGGCCATCTAGTTGGCCCCCAAGTCATGGTAACTTTATGCACATAGGAATGAAATGTTGCCTTGTCTTGCACCATTTCTATGATCTACTGGGGACCAGACCAGTGTAGTCCATAGGTTTTTCATTGGCTGATTTTTGGAAGTGGTTTGCCAGGCCTTTCTTCCTTGTCTATCTTTATCTGGAAGTGGTGCTAAAACCTGTTCAGCATCATAGCCTTTACTAATAGACGGGTGGAGAATCAATCCTGGATCTCCCACATGGAAGGAGATAATTTTTATCACTGAACAAACAGTGCATTTGTTTTAGGAGTTACTAAATTGATCAGTGTGAAAAGAAGACATTGTTATCCTCAATACATGACTTCTAACTCATGACTGGCTCACATCATTCTTTTCTCTCCGATGTGAATAAGGCATTCAGAATAGTCTGTGTGCCAGTGATGTGTTTAAACACCCCCTAACCTTTTTTTTTTTTTTAACTTGGGAGCTTAGAACAAACACTGCTCTTTGCTTAATGGTTTATTTCAGCACTAAAAAAAAAAAAAAAAATACAATAGGTTAAAACCTCCCTAAAGAGCCCTAATGGTACAAAGTTTAATTATTCAGCTGCTAACTGAAAGGTTGGCAGTTGGAACCCACCCAGCTGCTCTCCCAGAGAATGACCTGGCAATCTGCTTCTACAAAGATTACAGCCAAAAAAAGTTCTATTCTGTCACGTGTTGTCATTTCAAGTCAAAAATCAGCTTGAATGCACCTAACAGCAACAACAGTTTAGAGTTACTTTTTTTTTATTGTTGTTAACCAAAAGATCAGCAGTAGAAATCAAC
Source organism: Loxodonta africana (assembly GCF_030014295.1). Lineage (NCBI taxonomy): Eukaryota > Metazoa > Chordata > Mammalia > Proboscidea > Elephantidae > Loxodonta > Loxodonta africana. Next base: position 85,716,455 of record NC_087346.1, read on the forward strand.
CAGCTGCTCCTTGGAAACTCTATGGGGCAGTTTTCCTCTACCCTATAGGGTCACTATGAGTCAGAACAGATTCTATGACATTTTTTTAAATTGTTGTTAAATTACTGAGAAAATGTTGATTGACAAGTGTTTTTGAGAGTAGTCTTTCTTTAACAGGGTTATTGCCACCGATTTTATTCAAAATCTGTCCCTTTAAATTCTGTTAACATCATACCGTCCTCAGTAGATTAGACAAAACTTAGTTTCCTCCCATATATTATTCCTCACAGAGAGAAAAGAATAAAAAATGTAGCAAAGAAGTGACAGAAAGGTAAATACTAAAAATCTATGTCATTAATGTTATGGTTTCACACTATTTAACATCAACACAAGGCTCTATATTATTTCAATAGTGTATATTTTTTCTCTTTTTTAGTGAAATGAATACATTCAAAGAGTTTGCCCATAAGAATTCTAAAATAATCAGCTAAGTCCTTGTATTAGTTAGAAGTATGCTTACCTACAAGTGACAGAAAATCCAAAATAACAATGTCTTAAACTAAATAAAAGTATATTTCCCACCTATGTAAACACAGGAAATCTAAGGTTGGCATGGTGGTCAATGATAATGATAATCCAGATCAACGTTCCTCGTGTATTTTTGTTCTACCACCCTAAGTACTTGGATCTATAATGAACACCCTGAAAAGCGGCAGTCAAGAAATCAAAAGACAGATTGTATTTGGCAAATCTGCTGCAAAATACCTGTTCAAAGTGTTAAAAAGCAAAGATGTCACCTTGAAGACTAAGGTGCACCCGACCCAAGTCATGGTGTTTTCAATCGCCTCATATGCATGTAAAAGCTTGACAATAAATAAGGAAGACCAAAAAAGAATCGACATCTTGGAATTATGGTGTTGGAGAAGAATATTGAATATACCATGGACTGGAAGAAGTACTACCAGAATGCTCCTAAAAAGTAAGGATAGTGAGACTTTGACTCACATACTTTGGACATTTTTTCAGGAGGGATCAGTCCCTGCAGAAGTACATCATGGTTGGTAGAGTGTCAGCAGAAAGAAGGACGACCCTCAAAGAGATGGATTGACACAGTGACTGCAATAATGGATCAAGCACAACAGCAATCATGAGAATGGCGCAGGACTGGGATGTGTTTCATTCTGTTGTACACAGGATAGCTGTGAGTTGGAACAAAACTCAAAGGCATCTAACAGTAACAACATCCTCCATACATGACTTCTAACTCATGATCCAATATGTGTACGTTAACGAGTAGGTTCACCACTGTGGGCAAGTGAGGCTCATTTTCCTAGAGGCTTATGAAAACAGTGTAGAGCACACAACATGGTTTTCCTACCGAAGGGAATAGAAGCTAGATTATGTATATGAATTCATTTCTAGGGCTGTCACAAGGTACCATGCAGTGGTGGATTATAAGAACAGAAATGTATTATCTCACAGTTCTAGGGGCTAAGATCCCAAATTGAATGTTAGCAAAGCCATGTTCTCTCCATAGACTCTAAGAGAAGACCATTTCTTGTCTCTGTCAACTCCTGGTTCCCCATGTGTCCATTGGTTTGCAGCTCCAGCATACCTCTGTCATCAAAGAGTGTCTTCCCCTATCTGTCTCTCTGTATTTCTTCTTTTGTTTTATTGGGCAGCGCTGAGATTGGGTTAGGAACCACCCTACTTCAGTATGGTCTCACGTTAACTGATAACATCTTCAAAGACCCTATTTTCAAACAAGTCCAGCAACTGGACCTTAAGAGAATCTAATGCGGTGGTAAGATAGTGGGGGTGGAGAATAGGGGGATATTTCTGGGCCAACTTTTCTCCTCTTCCCACACACTAGAAGTTTCATCTTTACTCCATCTCAAAGTGTACGTGACTTCCCACACAAAAAGCTGAGAGGTTGCAGAAATGAGTAGCGTGATAGATCACTGAGATCACTGACCCTTCAAAAATTTTCCATATGCATTTCTCTCAGTTTCTTTGAAACTTGTGGAAATCTTGGAAGTATATATATCTGTGGCCACCACCCTGATCCATTTCCTTCTCAGTGTTTCCTGGCTTTATGAGCTGTTAAAACAGCAGGGCTTGCCTCTGTGTATGTGCATGTAAGTGTGTGTGCAGTTCAAATTATTTATACCTTAACTGTAAGATATCTACCTTTTTATACCTAACTGTAAAGTCATTGTTACAAAGCTCAGATCAAATCTTGAACTTGTTTTTCTTCCAGTCACAGGAGTGAGCATTCCTGAGTTCTCTTCTGGTACTACCACCAGCTTCCTGGTTTCTTTTCAGCAGCAGCACTAATAATTTAAAAATAATAATAAAAAAAAAACTGAACAAGGGATTAAACTCTGAGGTAAATTCTTCTTTTTAACCCTTTTCTTGAAGTTTCTGTCTTCCACCCACAGAGTATTATGCTTCTTAGAATGATGTCTGGGCTGAAAGTATGTTTGTAATCTAAATGTCTTTTATATTATTCCAATTTTATCACAGGAAACTGAGTGTTATTTATACTGTACACAGTCTCTCAGGCTTTCAATGATTGCTTTTACTTTGTCTCTGTTCAAAAGAAGTCTTCAGAATCAGGGGTCTTCTCGTGAAAGTTTAAGCCACATAATGATAGAAGGACTACCTTTCAAGCCCTCTCTTTTCTACTTCTATCCTCTCTCCACTTCTACATACATACTTGCAGTGTATACGAGAACATGCAACACCCTAAGGCACTTTCCAGAATACACTATATGTGGCTTACTCTGTTTATTTCAGTAACTGGGGTCCAAGGTGGGCCAGATAGAGCTGGACTTCATTAAGGTGAGACAAATGGAAGAAATATTCTTTTTACATTAAAAGAAACATTCAGTTTTAATGTCAGATGACTAAGAAGGCCATTGCTTATCTTTTTCTTTTTTCCTTTTGTTCCATTAATCTTCTTTAAAGCCAATTTTAGACATTTTAATTTTCAGCCTGTGGTTCAAATTTTTATTGGTTTAGCCACAACTTGGATAGGAAACCTGAGGTGTTATGTAGGCTAAAATTTATAACCATGTAAAATTGCTTGTTTCTTTCCTGTATAGTTTAAAAGGTTTTTACATACTATTTTTTATATTTTAAGGTAAATATAACTCTTAAATCATATCTCAGGGCATCTGGTTCAATGATATTGATAATAACCTGGTGATCCATTTCTGTAAAAAGTGGCTACCAAAACATTACGGATAAGAGTGGGAAATTGTCTGATACGGTGCCAAAAGATGAGCCCCTCAGGTTGGAAGATACTCAAAATAGAAAAGGGAAAGAACTGCCTCCTCAAAGAACAGTTGCCCTGAACAAAGGGAATGGAGTAAAGCTTTCAGGACCTGCATTGCCAAAGCAGCATGGCTTAAAATGAGAAGACACACCTGAAAATGTTGTTGTTGTTGTTGATAGGTGCCATCGAGTTGGTTCTGACTCATAGTGACCCTAGGCACAAGACAACGGAACACTGCCTGGTCCTGAGCCATCCTTACAATTGTTGTTATGCTTGAGCTCATTGTTGCAGCCACTGTGTCAATCCACCTCGTTGAGGGTCTTCCTCTAGTCCATTGACCCTGTACTCTGCCAAGAATGATGTCCTTCTCCAGGGACTGATCCCTCCTGACAACATGTCCAAAGTATGTAAGACTCAGTCTCACCATCCTTGCCTCTAAGGAGCATTCTGGCTGCACTTCTTCCAAGACAGATTTGTTCGTTCTTTTGGCAGTCCATGGTATATTCAATACTCTTCGCCAACACCACAATTCAAAGGCGTCAATTCTTCTTCTGTCTTCCTTATTCATTGTCCAGCATTCACATGCATAGGATGCAATTGAAAATACCATGGCTTGGGTCAGGCGCACCTTAGTCTTCAAGGTGACACCTTTGCTCTCCAACACTTTAAAGAGGTCCTTTGCAGCAGATTTACCCAATGCAATGCATCTTTTGATTTCTCGACTGCTGCTTCCATGGCCGTTGACTGTGGATCCAAGTAAAATGAAGTCCTTGACAACTTCAATCTTTTCTCTGTTGATCATGATGTTGCCCCTTGGTCCAGTTGTGAGGATTTTTGTTTTCTTTTTGTTGAGGTGCAACCCATACTAAAGGCTGAGGTCTTTGATCTTCATTAGTAAATGCTTCAAATCCTCTTCACTTTCAGCAAGCAAGGTTGTGTCACCTGCATAAGGCAGGTTGTTAGCGAGTCTTCCTCCAATCCTGATGCCCTGTTCTTCTTCATAAAGTCCAGCTTCTCGGGTTATTTGCTCAGCATACAGATTGAACAGGTATGGTGAAAGAATACAACCCTGGCGCACACCTTTCCTGACTTTAAGCCCACCAGTATCCCCTTGTTCTGTCTGAACAATTGCCTCTTGGTCTGTGAAAAGGTTCCTCATGAGCACAATTAAGTGTTCTGGAATGCCCATTCTTCTCAATGTTATCCATAATTTGTTATGATCCACACAGTCGAATGCCTTTGTATAGTGAATAAAACACAGGTAAACATCCTTCTGGAATTCTCTGCTTTCAGCCAGGATCCCTCTGACATCAGCAATGATATACTTCATACCACATCCTCTTCTGAAACCAGCCCGAATTTCTGGCAGTTCCCCGTCTATATACTGCTGCAGCCGTTTTTGAATGATCTTCAGCAAAATTTTGCTTGCATCTGATTTTAATGATATTGTTCTATAATTTCCACATTCAGTTTGATCACGTTTCTTGGAAATAGGCCTAAATATGGATCTCTTCCAGTCAGTTGGCCAGGGATCTGTCTTCCGTATTTCGTGGCATAGACGAGTGAGCACCTCCAGCACTGCATCTGTTTGTTGAAACATCTCAATTGATATTCCATCAATTCCTGGAGCCTTGTTTTTCGCGAATGCCTTCAGAGCAGCTTGGACTTCTTCCTTCAGTGCCATATGCCATATGATCATATGCCACCTCTTGAAATGGTTGAGTGTCGACTAATTTTTTTTGGTATAATGACTCTGCGTATTCCTTCCATCTTCTTTTGATGCTTCATGGTTCATTTAATATTTTCCCCATAGAATCCTTCACTGTTGCAACTTGAGGCTTGAATTTGTTCTTCAGTTCTTTCAACTTGAGAAATGCTAAGTGTGTTCTTCCCATTTGGTTTTTCCATCTCCAGCTCTTTGAACATGTCCTAATAATACTTCATCTTCTTGAGACGGCCTTTGAAATCTTCTGTTCAGTTCTTTTACTTCATCAATTCTTCCTTTTGCTTTAGCTGCTCAACGTTCGAAAGCAAGTTTCAGAGTCTCCTCTGACATCCATCTTGGTCTTTTCTTTCTTTCCTGTCTTTTCAATGACCTCTTGCTTTCTTCATGTATGATGTCCTTGATGTCATGCAACAACTTGTCTGGTCTGTGGTCACTAGTGTTCAATGTGTCAAATCTATTCTTGAGATGGTCTCTAAATTCAGGTTGGATGCACTCAAGGTCATATTTTGGCTCTCGTGGACTTGCTCGGATTTTCTTCAGTTTCAGTTTGAACTTGCATACAAGCAATTGATGGTCTGTTTCAGTCAGTCCCTGGCCTTGTTCTGACTGATGATATTGAGTTTTCCATCATCTTTTTTCCACAGATGTAGTCAATTTGATTTCTGTGTGTTCCATCTGGCGAGGCCCATGTATATAGTCACGGTTTATGTTGATGAAAGAAGGTATTTGCAATGAAGAAGTCTTTGGTCTTGGAAAATTCTATCAATGGATCCCTGGCATTATTTCTATCACCACGGCCATATTTTCCAACTACTGATCCTTCTTTTTTGTTACCAACTTTTGTATTCCAATCACCAGTAATTATAAATGCATCTTGATTACATGTTCAATCAATTTCAGACTGTAGCAGCTGATAAAAATCTTCTATTTCTTCATCTTTGGCCCTGGTGGTTGGTGGGTAAATTTGAATAATAGTCGTATTAATGGGTCTTCCTTGTAAGCGTATTGATATTACCCTATCACTGACCCTGTTGTATTTCAGGATAGATTTTGAAATGTTCTTTTTGACAATAAATACAACAGCATCCCTCTTCAAGTTATCATTCCCAGCATGGTAGACCAAATGATTATCAAATTCAGAATGGCCAATACTGGTCCATTTCAGCTCACTAATGCCTAGGATATTGATGTTTACGCATTCCATTTCATTTTTGTCAATTTCCAGTTTTCCCAGATTCATACTTTGTACATTCCAGGTTCTGATTATTAATGGATGTTTGCAGCTGTTTCTTCTTATTTCAAGTCGTGCCACATCAGCTAATGAAGGTCACGAAAGCTGTACTCCCTCCATGTCATTAAGGTTGACTCTACTTTGAGGAGCATCTCTTCCCAAGTCATCTTTTGAGTGCCTTCCAACCTGGGGAGCTCATCTTCCAGCACTATATCAGACAATGTTCCATTGCTTTTCATAAGGTTTTCACTGGCGAATGCTTTTCAGAAGTAGACTGCCGGGCCCTTCTTCCTAGTCTGTCTTAATCTAGAAGCTCAGCTGAAACCTGTCCTGCATGGGTGGCCCTGCTGGCATCTGAATACTGGTGGCATAGCTTCCAGCATCACAGCAATGCACAAGCCCCCACGGTACGACAAACTGACAAATATCCATTAATAATCAGAACACAAAGCATACAAAGTGTGAATCTAGGAAAATTGGAAGTCATCAAAAAATGAAATGGAACACATAAAAATTGATATCCTAGGCATTAGTGAGGTGAAATGGACTGATATTGCCATTTTGAATTGGGCAATAATATGGTCTACAATGCCAGGAATGATAAATTGAAAAGGAACAGGTTCACATTCATTGTCAAAAAGAACATTTCAAAATCTATCCTTAAACATAGCACCATCAGTCATAATACAATATCCAAACCCCTACAAGGAACACCCATTAATGTGACTATTATTCAAATTTACATACTGACCACTAATGCCAAAGATAAAAAACTGATGATTTCTGCCAACTTCTGCAGTCTGAAATTGATCAAACATGGAATAAAAACACATTGATAATTATTGGTGATTGGAATGAACAAGTTGGAAACGAAGAAGGATCAGTATTTCAGAAATATTGACTTAGTGATAGAAACAATGCCAGAAATTGCATGATAGAATTTTTCAAGACCAAAAATTTTTCATTGCAAATATCTGTTTCCAACAAGGTAAATAGTGATTGTACACATTGATCTTGCCAGATGCAATACACAGGAATCACATAGACTACATCTGTGTAAAGAGATTATGGAGAAACTCTAAATAATCAGTCAGAACAAGGCCACGGGCCGACTATAGAACAGACCATCAAATGCTCATATGCAAGCTGATTTGAAGGTGAAGAAAATTAGAGAAAGTAAACCGGAGCCAAAATACAACTTTGAGTATATCTCACCTGAATTTAGAGACCACTTCAATAGACTTGATGCATTGACAAAGACCAGACAAGTTGTGGAAGGACATCATACATGAAGAAGGCAAAAGGTCATTAAAAAGACAAAAAGAAGGAAAGAGCAAAATGGATGTCAGAAGAGAGTCCGAAACTTGCTTTTGGAGGTAGAGTAGATAAACCAAAAGGAAGAAATGAAAAAGTAAAAGAGCTGAACTTAAGATTTCAAAGGGCAGTTTGGGAAGACAAAGTAAAGTATTATAGTGAATTTGTGCAGTATTATAGTGAATTTGTGCAAAGACCTAGAGTTAGAAAACCAAAAGGCAGAACAGGCTTGGCATTTTCTCAAGCTGAAAGAACTGAAGAAAACATTCAAACCTTGAGTTGCAATATTGAAGGATCCTATCGGTAAAGTATAAAGGATGCTAGAAGTATCAAAAGAAAATGGAAGGAATAGATAGAGCCACTGAACCAAGAGGAATTGGTAGATGTTCAACCATTTCAGGAGGTAGCATATGATCAAGAACTGATGGTATTAAAGGAAGAAGTCCAAACTGCACTGAAGGCATTGGCAAAAAACAAGACTACAGGAATTGGCAAAATATGAATTAATATGTTTCAACAAAGGAATGCAACCTTGGAAATGCTCAGTTATCTATGCTAAGAAACTTGTAAGATAGCTACCTGGCCAGTTGACTGGAAGAGATCCATATTTGTGCCCATTGCAAAGAAAGGTGATTCAACACAATATGGAAATTATTGAACAATATCATTAATATCACAGGCAAGTAAAATTATGCTGAAGATAATACAAAAGCAATTGCAGCGGTATACCTACAGGGAACTGCCAGAACCAGGAGCTGAATTCAGAGAAGACATGGAACGGAGGATATCATCACTGATGTTAGATGGATCTTGGCTGAAATCAGAGAACATTAGAAAGATGTTTACTGGTGTTTTATTAACTACATAAAGACATTCAGCTGTGTGGATCATAACAAATTATGGATAACATTGCAAACAATGGGAATTCCAGAACACTTAATTGTGCTCATGCAGAACCTGTACACAGACCAAGAAGCGGTCATTCGAACAGAACAAAGGGATACTGTGTGGTTTAAAATCAGGAAAGTTGTGTGTCAAGGTTATATTCTTTCACCATAATTATTCAATTTGTATGCCAAACAAGTAATTCGAAATGCTGGAGTATATGAAGAAGAACATAACATCAGAAGTGGGGAAAGGCTCATTAATTAATAACTAGCAATATGCATATGACACAGCCTTGCACCTGAAAGCAAAGAGGACTTAAAGCACTTACTGATGATGACTATCAAAGACCACAGCTTTCAGGAGAGATTATACATTAACATAAGGAAAACAAAAATCCTCACACTTGGACCAATAAGCAATGTCATGATAAATGGAGAAAAGATTGAAGTGGTCAAGGATTTCGTTTTTCTTGGATGCACTATCAATGCTCATAGAAGCAGCAGTCAAGAAATCAAAGTATTGCTTTGGGCAAATCTGCTACAAAAGGCCTGTCTGAAGTGTTAAAAAAACAAATATGTCACTTTGAGAACTAAACTGTGCCTGACTCAAACCGTGGTATTTTCAGTTGTCTTATATGCATGTGAGTAAGGGACTTTCCCTTGAAGGATGCTAGAAGCATCAAAAGAAAATGGAAGGAATAGACAGAGTGACTGAACCAACAAGAACTGGTAGACATTCAACCATTTCAGGAGGTAGTATATGATCAAGAACTGATACTATTGAAGGAAGAAGTCCAAATTGCACTGAAGGCATTTTTGCTCTAGGTTCTTTCTTCTTCCCTTTCCTCTTCATTTCCTCTCCCTTCCTTTCTCCAAACTCCTGGTGACTATAGGCAGACTTGGGAATTTGATTATGAGCCAAAGAATGAAAAACATCTGCAGAGGCTTTCCACATCTCTGTATTAATGAACATAACTCTATTCATCTGCAGGTATGTGTCTATATTTATGCTACTCTATTGCATCTGCTAAGCCAAGCCCCACAATTTAATTGCCATGTCCTTTCCTGGCATTCAGCATAAATACTCACAAGAAACATTCCAAGTGCACAAGTGGTTCTCATCTTTTTTATAGCTTAAAATCTGTGTAGGGACTTGAAGAGAACTGAAGAAAGCACCCAGTTTCTTCCACAGGATCATCTATCCAGTTTGTATTTTTTAATAGTAGTGGTGTTAATCATCAGATTTTACATATTGAAAATAAGGAATATAAATTACACATCATGAAGTTGTTAAAGAAAAGAAAATATAGAGAAAATACATTTCATATTGATATTTTTGTTAACTAATAATGTAAAACATTTAAGGCCTTTTTAATCTTTTGTCTGTCACTTAAAATAATAGCTTCTATTTATAAAGTCCTTTGTCATTTAAAGAGCTTGTACATAAATGTATAATATAGTGGCTACCTTTAAGTCCTGCACACTGGATTATCCACAAAGCAACATGGGTAGAAACAGATAGAGTGGAGCCTGACTTCTAGTCTTGTGTTCACTCCTATGCAATGTATCGAAGTGTTCTATTACCATGAGGGTTTTTGCAAGTATGATTGTTACTTTTAGCCTACTTTACTATCATAGACTGTGACTCTCTGTATTAAAAGAAGACACTGGGTAGCTTAAAGAACTATTTTCTCTGAGAATTTCCTGTTATAATACAAACACACTAGAAAAAAAAATTTTTTTTTTTTTTTGGAAAAGACAATAAAGTCGCAAAGGTCATTAATGTATAAAAATGAGACAACTTTTCAGACAGCTTTCTGGGCAAGGGTAAAGAAGAAGGAGACAGAAAACAGCTGATGTCAAGGAAGGGCAAAATTTGTTTAGAGGTTATATCACAAACTCAACGTGGGTCAAATGTGGGCAGTTGAAAAAAAAGGCACTGAAAGAAGTTGAAAGCTAATGAAGAAAAGTTTGCTTAATTAAAACTTCTATGACTAACATTTCGAGGTCTATCCTGAAGTACAACACTAATAACAGAAGACCAGATGAGTTATGGAATGACATTAAGGACATCATACATGAAGAAAGCAAGAGGTCATTAAAAAGAAAGGAAAGAAAGAAAAGACCAAAATGGATGTCAGAAGAGACTCTGAAACTTGCTGTTGAGTACTTTCCCTGTAGAATCCTTCAATGTTGCAACTCAAGGCTTGAATTTTTTCTCCAGTTCTGTTGGCTTGAGGAATGTAGAGCATGTTCTTCCCTTTTGTTTTTCTATCTCCAGGTCTTTGCACATGTCATTATAATACTTTACTTTCTCTTCTTGAACTTTGAAAACTTCTGTTCAGCAATTTCATTTCATCTTTTCTTTCTTTCACTTTAGCTACTTGAAGGATTCTACAGGGGAAATATTAAACAAAGCAAGAAACATCAAAAGCAGATGGAAGGAATAAGTAGAGTCACCACACCGAAAAGAATTGGCTGACATTCAACCATTTCAGGAGGTAGCCTATGATCAGGAACCGATGGCACTGAAGGTGTAGGTACAAGCTGCACTGGAGGCATTGGTGAAAAACAAGGATCCAGGAATTAATGTAATATCGATTGAGATGTTTCCATAAGTGGATGCAGCTCTAGAAGTACTCATCTGTGCCAGGAAATTTGGAAGATAGCTACCTGGCCAACTTACTGGAACAGATCCATATTTATGCCTATTCCCAAGAAAGTGACACAAATGAATGAAGACATTATCAAACAATGTTATGAAAATCACATGCGAGTAAAATTTTGCTGGAGATCACTCAAAAGTGGCTGCAGCATTATATTGACAGAGCAATTCAAACTGGATTCAGAAAAGGACATGCAACCAAGGATATTACTGCTGATGTCAGATGGATCCTGGCAAAAAGCAGAGAATACCAGAAAGATGCTTACCTATGTTTTATTGACCATGCTAAGGCATTCAACTGTGTAGATTATAACAAATTATGGATAACATTTCAAAAATTGGGAATTCCAGAACACCTAACTGATCTCATGAGGAACTTGTACATAGATCGAGAAGCAGCCCTCCGAACCAAACAAGGGGATACTGCGTGGCTGAAAGTCAGGAAAGGTGTGTGTCAGAGTTGTATCCTTTCACCATACCAATTCAATCTGTACGCTGAGAAAATAATTTGAGAAGGTTTTGCTGTGTCCCAAAGGTTCTGATAGGAAGTGTTTTCATTCTCTTTGGATTCTATGAATTTCTTTGTTCCATCCTTAATGTCTCCTATAATCCAGTCTTTTTTGAGCAGGGTATTGTTCAGTTTCCAAGTGTTTGATTTCTTTTCCCTGATTTTTCTGTTATTGATTTCCACTTTTATGGCCTTATGATCAGAGAAGATGCTTTGAATATTTCAATGTTTTGGATTCTGCTAAGGCTTGCTTTATGACCTAATATGTGGTCTATTCTAGAGAATGTTCCATGTGCACTAGAAAAGAAAGTATAGTTGGTTGCTGTTAGGTGGAGTGTTCTGTATATGTCTACGAGGTCAAGTTGGTTGATTGTGGCATTTAGATCTATGAGTCTTTATTGAGCTTCTTTCTGGATGTCCTGTCCTTCACTGAAAGTGGTGTGTTGAAGTCTCCTACTATTATTGTGGAGCTGTTTATCTCACTTTTCAATGTTGATAGAGTTTGTTTTATGTATCTTGCAGCCCTGCCATTAGGGCATAAATAATTAATATGGTTATATCTTCTTGGTATACCCAGTATATTGTCCCTTTAATCATTATATAGTGTCCTTCCTTATCCTTTATGATGGATTTAACTTTAGAGTCTATATTGTCTGAAATTAATATTGCCACTCCTGCTCTTTTTTGATTATTTTTTGCTTGATATATATTTTTCTATCCTTTGAGTTTTAGTTTGCTTGTGTCTATAAGTCTAAGGTGTGTCTCTTGTAGGCAGCATATACACGGATCTTGTTTTTTAATCCATTCTGCCACTCTCTGTCTCTTTATTGGTGCATTTAGTCCATTTACATTCAGGGTAATTATGGATAGGTATGAATTTTTTTTTCATGTCTTTTTTTATGTGTTGTTGACAGTTTCTTTTTCCAGCTTAATTTTATGTGCTGAGTAGATTTTCTTTATATATTGTCCTTTCCTCATATTTGTTGTTGTTGATTTTATTTCTGCTGAGTCTGTATTTTTCCCCTGTATTTTATTTTGGTGAGTAGGATAGTTTGTCTCCTTTGTGGTTACCTTATTATTTACCCCTATTTTTCTAAATTTAAAACTAACTTTTATTTCTTTGTATTGGTGTGTCTTCCTCTCCATATGGAAGATCTATGATTATTGTTTTAATGTTGTCTTTTTTTATACAATAACATCGCTATTACCCTATTTTGAGATTTTTCTTTCTTTTTTTTTTTAATCTTGCTTGGTTTTTTGGATTTCCCTGTCTGGGTTAACTTTTGATTGCTCTGCCCATTGTTCTAGTCTTGGGTTGATAACTGATATTATTGATTTTCTAACCAAAGAACTCCTTTAGCTTTTTTTTGTAGTTTTGGTTTGGTTTTTATGAATTCCCTAAAATTGTGTTTATTTGGAAACGTCTTAATTTCACCTTAATATTTAAGAGACGGTTTTACTGGATATATGATTCTTGGCAGGCAATTTTTTCCTTCAGTTTTTTATGTAAGTCATTCCATTGCCTTCTTGCCTGTGTGGTTTCTGCTGAGTAGCCCACGCTTATTCTTATTGGCTCTCCTTTGTAGGTGACTTTTCGTTTATCCATAGCTGCTTTTAAAATTCTCTCTTTATCTTTGGTTTTGGCATGTTTGATTATAATATGTCTTGGTGACTTTCTTTTAACATCTACCTTATGTGGAATTTGATGAGCATCGTGGATAGATATCTTCTTATCTTTCACAATATCAGGGATGTTTTCTGCCAACAAATCTTCAACAATTTTCTCTGTATTTCCTGTTATCCCTCCCTGCTCTGGTACTCCAATCACTCGTAGGTTATTTCTCTTGATAGAGTCCCCCATGATTCTTAAGGTTTCTTCATTTTTTTAAATTCTTTTATCTGATTTTTCTTCAAATATATTAGTGCCAAGTGATTTATCTTCATGTTCAGAAATTCTGGCTTCTATTTGCTCAATTCTGCTCTTCTGACTTTCCATTGAGTTGTCTACCTCTGTAATTTTATTGTTAATCTTCTGAATTTCTGATTGCTGTCTGTCTATGGATTTTTCCAGCTTATTCAATTTTTCATTATTTTCCTGGATAATCTTTCTAATTTCTTCAATTGCTTTATTTGTGTGTTCCTTGGCTTGTTCTGCATATTGCCTCATTTTCTTCCTGATGTCTTGAAGGGTTCTATATATTAAACTTTTGTATTCTGCCTCTGGTAATTCCAGGAATCCGCTTTCATCTAGAAGATCCCTGGATTCTTTGTTTTGAGAGCTCGTGGAGGTGATCATGGTCTGTTTCTTTATGTGACTTGATATTGACTGTTGTCTCTGAGCCATCTATAACTTATTGTATTAGCTTATGTTTGTTTACTGTGTCATAGCTTCTTGCTTTGTTTTGTTCTGATATGCCCAGATGGGTTCCTTGAGTGAGTTAGCTTGATTATTTTCACCTTTGGAGCTCTGACATCTTGTCCTCAGATGGCTAGAGCTGTTATCAGGTTTATCAGCCTAGGAGTCCATTCAGTTTTCTTGTATGAATTCAGCTCAGATTTCCAGTAGAGTTGATCATCAAGTGTGTGGTACAGGCTCTGTCCTACAGTCTTAGAGGGACAGGGGTAATCGCTGTATGTACCAGTATCTGATTGCAGCAGGGGATCACTCTCTGAACAAGGCAAGGGGTTGAGATCCAACCTCTGAATGTCTCTGAGGAAAGTGTGTCCCTGTTCCCTAAAGTGTGCAGCTGGGTTGGTTCTGCAGACAGACCATGGGCACCCAATGTTTTTGGTTTTAAGGACCTGGAAATACCAGTTATCCTTGGACCCCTGTCATGGGTGGCTGGGTGACCTGAGTGGAGCTAGCAGTCTTTTGGCCTCCCATGCGGGTAGGTAAGGACCCTGTTTAATAGGCAAAGCAATGTCAAACATCAAATACCCACATCTCCTCCACACAGCTGAAACAGTTGGAGTCTGCCAACAAGGGCCTGCTCTACCAAAATATGCCACAAAGGTCTATGCAGAGGGGAAAGGTGCTCAATGTCCACAGACCATTTACGCCTGGACAGGAGCCACTCCTGTCCTGAGCTCCCTCATTTAGTAGAGCTGGCAAATTATCATTTCCCTCAATTGCAAATTTTTTTCTTCCGTTAGGCTGGGAGAATGGCTCTAGGTGCTCAATAGGGCCTACCTGAGGCCCAGGAAATTCAGCCACTGAAGCCGACTTAGGGATAGGTGGGCATGGTAAAATATATGCAAGTCCCAAGCTTTTGCCGAGAGCCCCACTCTTCTCTGGTTCTGGAAATGTGAGTAGGCTGTGTGGCTGGCTGAATCTCCCTGAGGAAACTGCGGCTGAATGCTAGTACCACCCCACCACCACGGCTCTGGGAATGGTGCCTGAGGGCTCCCTGTTATTCAGGCCAGGTAACTCCTCTCTGCTTCTGAATTGTCTCTTCCTCCCCTGCCCCCTGTTCATTTTCTACTCTTGTTTTTGATGCTCAGGGCTCCCAGTTTGTCATAAATATATTTGTTTCACTTGTTTTTTCTGGGTCTTTTTTGTAAAGAGAGCTCTCCAGAAGTGTCTGTCTATCCCACCACCTTGGCTCCACCTCTCACACTCAAGTGCCCTGATAAATATTCTTGATATACCAGTGTTGTTCCTTTTCAAACTAGAAATGATAAACCTACTTTGAATGCTAAATATTAGGGAGTTCATTTCTTACACACTCATCTTCCAGTCAGTTGCCTAAATTAAATAAAGAGTAATGTTGATGTGGACACAGAAAAGAGGCAATTATCTCCTTTTTATGCCCGTCATCTACACCTATAAACTAAACAGCACTTTGACAAATGAATTTTGTTGGCCAAATTAGAAATGCATGTAATATAGATGGATGAATACAAAGCTTAACTATAATTTAAAACAACTATTCAAGCTACAGACTGTGTTTAGCTTAGGTCATTAATGTTATCTTTGTGTATATAAAATATGTGTAAACACTTTTGTAAATTTTAAAAAATTCTTTTAGCTAACCAGCTCCTCACCTTTAAATTCATCTACAAAATTCCATTTTTAAGGAGCACTTTTTTTCTTTTTTTTACATTAGCTCAATATTTAATGATAGTTCTGGAATCATACAATCATAGATATATAGAAATTAGGAAGATCCAATCCAGACTTCTCTATTTGGTTGTTCCATTGGCACTTAAATATAAATATGTCAAATATTAAACTCACTGTTTTTGTGGGTTTTTGGTTTTTTTTAATCCTAAAACTGTGCCACCACTTCTCTTTTGCATCTAGATGAAAGACTGTACCGTATCAGTTATATTAGTCTCTGAGGACTACTGTAACAAAATGCCACAAATTAGGTGGCTTACAAGGACAAAAATGTATTTTCCCAAAGTTCTGGAGGGTAAAAGTTCAAATCAATTTGCCTTCCAGGGCATGACTTCCTCCAAATTTAGAGGAGAATCCTTTGTTTTCTCTCCCAATTCTGGCAGCCCTGGGTATTACTTGGTTTATAGATACATATTCACATGGTTATCCTTCCTCTGTGTCTCTCTCTATGTCTTTTCTCTTTTATAAGGACATTATCCAGGTTGAACTAGGACCCACCCTACTCCAGTATGAACTCATGTTAACTTAACTGAAGACATCTTCAAAAAATCTTCCCAAAGAAGCTCCCATTCACATGTACCAGTGATTAGGACTTCAGTGTGTCTTTTAGGGGGACACAATTTAATCCACAACACCAGTCATCCAAAGAAGAAACTTGACAGCAATTATAAATTCAATTCCTCTTGCTTCTGTATCTCCCATATTCAATCAATCGAAGTATTTTGACCATTTAGTCTCACAGTCAGCCTCTTACAAGATTTCTTGGCTCCCCTTTCATTGACCGTTCACTCCATTGCACTGTCTATTCTGCCACTAGAGGAATTCTTCTAAAACACAGTTCTGATATGTTTTCTCTCTTTTTTAACGCACGTCAATGCCATTCCATAACTGCTAGAAAACAACTCAAACACCTTAGGATGAACTGTTGTGTGCCATCAAGTCAACTCTGACTCATAGTGACCCCGTAGGTTAGAGTAGAACTGTGCCATAGGGTTTCATAGGCTGTAGTCTTTTTTTTTTTTTTTTGTAGTCTTTACAGGAGCAGATAACCAGGTTTCTTCTCCCACGAACTGGCTGGTAGTTTGGAACTGCCCACCTTTCCATTAGTGGCCTAGCACTACTTAACTATTGGGCCACAAAGGCTTCTTTAGCATGAACTACAGTTTAGGTTTTTCTTGGCACTTTATAACACTTTATGGGTGGCAATTCCTTGCTGTTATAGCCTCATTCCCACTCATCTTTTCTGGTAGGCTGTTTTAAGCTTTATCATAGATTTCCATTTCTTTTCATTAGCAGTATAACATTTTAATGGCCCCAGGGTCACACAAAAAGGTTTGTACTGGGCTCATAACCAAAAGGTTGGCAGTTTTAATACAGCCAGTAGTTCTGTGAAGGAAAGACCTGGCAATTAGCTTCCATAAAAGATTACAGCCGGGGGGAAAAAAAAAAAAAAAAACCTATGGAGCAGTTTTACTCTTTAACACACAGGGCCACCATTAGTTGGAATTGACTCCACGGCAATGGGCATGTCATTCTTAAGTGTCTGGAATCTGATTAAAAAAAAATAATAATACAGTTCCTCTACCCGGTAGAAAACTTTCATATCTTACACAACTAGTGAATTTATGCCACTACTTAAGTCTCAGTTCAATTATCATGTATTCTTGAAAGTATTTCTTGTCCTGAAGTCACAGCAGCTACAGAAGCAGCAGTCTGAGCTACATCTTCCTCCTTTGAAGTCCTTTAAACCTCTGTGTGAACCTATATTATAGCACCTTGAGAAGGAAGTGGTGTAATTGGTGAACATTTTCTGACTCTTTAAAGAGCCTTTGGCCACCTTGCAGCAGAGACTAAACCATAAAACCAAAATCATTGCCATCGAGTTGATTCTGACTCACAGTAATGCTGTAGGATGGCTTAGTTTCCAAGGAGCTGCTTGTAGGTTTGAATTGCTGACCTTTGAATTAACAGCTGTGGCACTTAACCACTACACCAGGGCTCTATATCCTCTGAACTAGGTCTCAACCTGAGACAGAGTAGACCCTCAGTAAAGTTTGTGTTTGAAAGTATGCTTGAGTACATCATCTATTGTTCGAGCCTCCTTACTTTTTAGATGTAAAAATTGAAGTCTAAAATTGTTGTCTGCTTGCAGAGTGTTACAACTCTTCATGGGCAAATTTGGACTCCTTCCCTAGGTGTTTCTTATTACAATACCCATCCTTATTTGTTGAGGCTATTTTGGGGTTGGTCTAATATTTTTGGAAATATTTGCTGTCTCTCCCAGCTATTCTGATGCCCTTTTCAAATAACATTGCATTTGAACCTTCAAGTAGCATTACACAGGTGTCTTCTTAATTTATCCATCCATAAATCTGGCACTACCTTCATTAGCTCTGCATGATCAGTGGGAGACTCATACTAAGTATGCTTAATTTTTACAGGCACAACATGGGTCAGTGAAATAGTAGACTTGATCTATAAAGAAGATAATGTTGAAAAGTGCAAAGAAGGTGCCATTTTTAATTGAATACCTTATTTGGAATGCAAAAATGGAGAGCACATTAATGGTAATGTTCAAGTTAATTTTAAAAACTACATGCATGTATTTTAAAGTGTGGATATAAATGGTGGAAGAAACAAAATTGTAAACATAGATGGAATTCAGAATTATGTTCTCTACACTGGACAGCATGTAAATTTAAGTTTTTATCTTGAGAGAGGTTCAGTATGTGTCTGAAATAGGGCCAAAGACTACATCTCTTACATGTCTTCAGCAAAACTTATTGATACATGAACATCTATTTGGCTGAACCTCGTAATACTTTAAACACTGAGAAAATGCCCCAAAATTTCCAATGATATCTGAAAAGGATATTCATCACAGATTATTTTATTATTGTAAAAAATTGGAAACAGCATAAATGTTAATCATTAATAGAATAGTTTAATGTGGTATAATATTATGAAATAATTTTTTAAAAATTAGGATAATCTATGCTTCATGTCATTGTAGTTTGCATAAAATATCTTGAGGCAATTAAAAAAAATTTTTTTTTTTTTGAGGAAATTAGAAGATATAAAAAAAAATCCCATATGTGTATAGTATTTGTGTGGCTATTTTTTTTTTTTTTTATGAGTCTGGGCATATAGATATATGTGAAAGGTTGATTACCAAAATGTTAATAATGATTATTCTCAGGACATTAAATATTATTTGATATTTCTCTACAATTTCATCTATTACAGTATTTTTCACAGTAGGTTTGTATTGTTATTATGAACTCAATATGGTCTAGTAAGTTACACCTACTTTTAAAATAACTACATAAAACTCTATATAAATGTTTGTAATTTTTAAAGTTGTCTAACTTTTGTTTTCTTTCTTTAAATCAGGAATCAAGCATTTAAAAAATATGGCATCTCCTAGGATAGTGAAGACTCATCTGCCACCTGAATATCTTCCAGTCTCATTTTGGGAAAAGAACTGCAAGGTAATCAGAGTCAAGTGTTCCTAGAACTTTATCCATCTCAAAGAAATTTAAGAATGATAAAGGCAGGTATCCTTAAGTATGCCTTATGCACACTTGTGTATTTATTCTTCATCAAATCTATCAGAATTTAATACATATGGACTATACAAAACAAAAACCCTGCCATCAAGTCGATTCCAACTCATAGTGACCCCATAGGGCAGAATAGAACTGCCTTATAGTGTTTCCAAGGAGTGGCTGATGGATTTGAACTGCCTACCATTTGTTGGGCAGCCGAATGCTTAGCTACTGTGCAAGAATCTTGATTTCAACACAAACTCTTCCATTTACCAGACAACTAGTTAAACTCTCTAAGCCTTGGTTTCCTCCTCTGTAAAAGAAGAAGAATAATTGCATCCTTCTCATAAAAAAAAAAAAAAAATTCATAGGATTGTTATAAAGACCTAATGAAATGATGCTTGTAAGGTGCTCTAGATAGTGCCTAGCATGTTGCAAACACTTAACAAATGGTAACTACTTTTGTATTTGTTGCTACTAATTGTATTGGATGCCCTCTATTTACAAAATACTGTGTTTAGCATTGTGGGGCAAATAAACCAGACGAGGATCTTAAGTTAAGTAGCTTATAGTACATTAGAAAAGAGAAGATATGGACACACATGCCTATAATTAATTTTCTTCCTGCATATAATATTTATTGAGTCCCTATGAAGTGCCATGGATGCAACAATTAACAAGGCACATGCCATCCTTTTCCTCATGGACACATCATCCAACAGAGGAAAGGAAAAAGTAAACAGATAAAATAGTAGGTGCTATTTTTTTTTTATAGGTCTTTTGGAAAACCTGGTGGCATAGTGGTTAAGTGCTACAGCTGCTAACCAAAGTGTCGGCAGTTTGAATCTGCCAGGTGCTCCTTGGAAACTTTGTGGGGAAGTTCTACTTTGTCCTATAGGGTCACTGTGAGTTGGAATCGACTTGACGGCACTGGGTTTGGTTTTTTTTTTTTTTTTTTTTTGGTCTTATAAGTCTCTTGGAACCCTGGCATTACAGTAGTTGAGAGTTCGGCTGCTAACCAAATGATTGGCAGTTCAAATCCACCAGCCACTCATTGGAAACCATAAGGGGCAGTTCTACTCTGTCCTATTGGGTCACTATGAGTTGGAATTGACTTGATGGCAACAGGTTTTGTTGTTTTTTGTTATAGGTCTCTTAAAGCCCTGGTGCTCAGTGGTTAAGGACTCACCTAATAATCAAGAGGTGGGAGGTTCAAGCCGACAGGCCCTCCGTGGGAGAAAGATGTGGCAGTGTGCTTTCATAAAAATTACAGCCTTGGAGCCTAGGAAACCTTATGAGCCAGTTCTACTCTGTCCTATAGGGTGGCTATTAGTCAGAGGCGACTTGACAGCAATGGGTTTGGTTTTATTACTTTTTTGGTAAGTCTCTTACCTCCAGGGACAAAAGTTCTAATCCAGACATTTCAGGCATAGAAAGAACTTAGGAGTGATTAACACCTTGGCTGATATTTGAAGCACGCATGCTGTTAGTTGTTTTAGATGTCATCAAGTCAGTTCCAACTCATAGTGGAACTACGTACAGCAGAAAGAAATGTTGCTCCGTGCTCACAATCATTGTTATGCTTGAGCCCATTGTTGCAGCCACTGTGTCAATCCATCTCGTTGAGGGTCTTCCTATTTTCCTATTACCCTGTACTTTACCAAGCATAGTATCCTCTCCAGGGACTGATACCTCCTGACAACATGTCCGAAGTATGTAAGACACAGTATCGCCATTCTTGCTTGTCAGGAGCATTCAGGTTGTACTTCTTCAAAGACAGATTTCTTCATTCTTTTGGCAGTCAATGGTATATTCAATATTCTTCACCAACACCACAATTCAAAGGTGCCAATTCTGTCTTGCAGCTTTCCCATGCATATGAAGTGATTGAAAATACCATGGCTTGAGTCAGGTGCACCTTAACCTTCAAGGTGACATCTTTGCTTTTCAACACTTTAAAGAGGTCCTTGGCAGCAGATTTACCCAATGCAATGCATCTTTTGATTCCTTGACTTCTGATTCCATGAGTGTTGATTGTGGATCCAAGTAAAATGAAATGCTCGATAACGTCAATCTTTTCTCTGTTTATCACTATGTTGCTTATTGATCCAGTTGTGAGGATTTTTGTTTTCTTTATGTTGAGGTGTAATCCATACTGAAGGCTGTGGTCTTTGACCTTCATCGGTAAACGCTTCAAGTCCTCTTCACTTTCAGCATGCAAGGTTGTGTCATCTGCATAACGCAGGTTGTTAATGAGTCTTCCTCCAATCCTGATGCCCTGTTCTTCTTCATATAGTCCAGCTTCTCGGATTATTTGCTCAGCATACAGATTGCATAGGATACAACCCTGATGCACACCTTTTCTGACTTTAAACAAAGCAGTATCCCCTTGTTCTGTCCAAACAACTGCCTCTTGATCTATGTATAGGTTCCTCATGAGCACGATTAAGTGTCCTGGCATTCCCCTTCTTCACAATATTACCCATAATTTGTTATGGTGGACACAATTAAATGCCTTTGCATAGTCTATAAAACATAGGTAAATATCCTTCTAGTATTCTCTACTTTCAGCCAGGATCCATCTGACATCAGCAATGATATCCGTGGCTCCACACCCTCTTCTGAATTTGGCCTGAATTTCTGGCAGTTCTGTCAATATACTGCTTTTGATTGATCTTCTGTGAAATTTTGCTTGCACATGATATTAATGATATTGTTGGATAATTTCCACATTCCGTTGGATCACCTTTCTTGGGAATAGGCATAAAATATAGATCTCTTCCAGTCAGTTGGCCAGGTAGCTGTCTTCCAAATTTCTTGGCATAGACTAGAGAGCACTTCTGGTGCTGCATCTCTTTCTTGAAACATCTTAATTTGTATTCTGTCAATTCCTGGAGCCTTGATTTTCACCAGTGCCTTCAGTGCAGTTTGAACTTCCTCCTTCAGTACCATTGGTTCCTGATCATATGTTACCTCCTGAAATGGTTGAAAGTCGACCAATTCTTTTTGGTGTAGTGACTCTGTGTATTCCTTCCATCTTCTTTTGATGCTTCCTGGGTCGTTTAATATTTTCCCTGTAGAATCCTTCAGTACTGCTACTTGAGGTTTAAATTTTTTCTTCTGTTCTTTCAGCTTGAGAAATGCTGAGTGTGTTCTTCCCTTTTGGTTTTCCAGGTCTTTGCCCATGTCATCATAATACTTTACTTTGTCTTCTTGAGCCAGCCTTTGAAAGTTTCTGTTTAGTTCTTTTAATTCATCATTTCTTTCTTTTGCTTTAGCTGCTGGACTTTCAAGAGCAAGTTTCAAAGTCTCCTCTGACAAAAGTCTTCATCTTTTTTTCTTCCCTGTCTTTTTGATGATCTATTGCTTTCTTCATGATGATGTCCTTGATGTCGTTTTACAACTCTTCTTGTCTTTGGCCATTAGTGTTCAATGCCTCAAATCTATTCTTGAGATGGTCTCTAAATTCAGGTGGGATATACTCAAGGCTGTACTTTGGCTCTTGTGGACTTGTTCTAATTTTCTTCAGTTTCCACTTGAACTTGCATATGAGCAAATGATGACCTGTTCCACAGTTGGCCCCCGGCCTTATTCTGACTGATGATATTGAGCTTTTCCATTGTCTCTTTCCACAAATGTAGTCAATTTGATTCCTGTGTATTCCATCTGGTGAGGTCCATGTGTATAGTCACCATTTATGTTGGTGAAAAAAGGCATTTGCAATGATGAAGTCGTTGGCCTTGCAAAATTCTATCATGTGATCTTCAGCATTGTTTCTATCACCAAGGTTATATTTTCCAATTACCAATCCTTCTTCTTTGTTTCCAACTTTCACCTTCCAAAAAACCACACCCCATGCTGTTGAGTCTATTCCAACTCATAGCGACTAATAGGGCAGAGTAGAACTGC